>NC_134483.1:376896827-376964327 GCF_040206685.1 Ascaphus truei
GTCACTGTCAGGATTTCGCCTGCAGAGTCGGCAGGGCCAAGGAGACCAGGACGGCCAACCGCAACCGCGGTCGGTGCCAGCGTGTTTCGGAGAGCGGAGAACCCGGCGTGGTTCGACTACGCGGAGCCGGCATCGGGCGAAGGGCAAACCAGGTCGCAGCCCAGGTCTCTTCCTCCCAGGAAACCACAGATGGGTAAGAAACCTCCGGCGTTAAAGAGGGGGCGGCTGCGAGACAGGACGAACGCTTTTAGGTGTTGGCTGGCATCACAGGTGGTCCGCACACAGAACGAGGGCACAGGCGATGCTGCAGGGAGGGACATTCCAAGGGGTGCAGCAGGCGTAAGGCAGGCAGCGCCAGGGCTATCCCTGGATCCATCAACGCTTAGTACAGCAGGGAAGGAGAGCTTCACGGCAGCCGTGGTGGGCATGCTGAAGGCTTTGGAGCCACAGGCGTCAGTCTCCTTCGGTGCAGGGACTTCAATGGGGGCAGAGGAGGCAGGTGCAGCTTTAGGAGTTGCAGCTGCATGGGGGGTGCACATCGGCGACGGGGCAGTGGCATCAAACCTCGCCACGACAGCCTCCAGCCTGACCCTGGTGTCTCCTTCTACGGCCGGGGTCATCGGCACCGCGTGTTCCCTTCCCATCGCAGCCGGGATCCCAGGTTTATTAGCTCCCCCAGCATCATCGACCCCGGTGTCTCTTCTCACGGCTGGGGTCTCGGACGCCATTTCAACGCCGAAGGTAACGCTTCCAGCAGGGGCCTTTTCAACTCCACAGTTGTGCATCACTAATGAGTTGGGCACACATTTGACAAAGGAAGAAAAAAAGACTATTTGGGCGGGGGATTTTGTGGTTAAAGCTTGTCGCTACTACCCGATTACAGGGAGGCGCTTGCACGATCAGATAAGAAAAGGGAGGCTAGGAAAGACGACGTCGAAGCATCTCTTCACGCGCACGTACGCCAATTGGGCCCGTGCCTTTAGAATATTAGCCGCGGTAATCGGAGAGAAGTCTCCCCACTTATGTTCGACGCTGTTTAAGTACGAGGATATTATAGGTGAAGCCCATCAGAGACACGGGGGTAAGGGTTGGGGGGTTTATGAGAGCTTCAGGCAGAAGATGGCGGGAAAGTAACTTGGGACATGAAAGAGACAGACCTATGGATTGACTTGATTGGCCTTTCCGACAAGTCGACGCCCTTTCAGGGTGGGGCGAAGGCGGGTCGCGTTTACGCGAATACGGACAAACAGGGCAATACCCGCCAGAGGTTGTGCTGGGCCTTTAATGACGGGCGGTGCACATATGCAAACTGTCGTTTCAAGCACCAATGCACCAATTGTGGAGAGGCTCATCCGCAGGAAAAATGCCCTAAGAGTAGGGGGCGCAGTTCCAGGGGCTCCACCCAGCGATACCAGGAGGCCGGTGACGCCGACATTATTGGAAGGACAGGTTAAGATGACAGGGTTAGTCTGTTTTTCAACATTTGAGGCAACACTTTTTAATGCGGCATTTACTAGGTTGGGGCAATCATTAGCACTCTTTGGAGCATTGCGAGGAGGGGAGCTAGTCTGCGCTTCTAGGAAGGGGGGCGGGGGCCCGCAAGCGGGGGCATGGGCAGGTTTGTTGCGCAGTGCGGGGGCTGGGGGATAAGACACCCGGATTTCGACGCTAGCGCAGGGGGTTTGATGATGGCAGATGGGGTACACATGTCAGAGGCGGGGATAGACCTGTTTAATCTCAGTCTACATGAGGGATTGGAGAGGGTCCTGGAGTGGTTGGCGGCACGGCCCTAGTTTAAGGGGGATTAAATAGGGCCGTCGGTGGCGGCTCGTGGGGGGTAGGTGCTTGTTCTTGCCAGACTGGAGCTGGGCCATTTGAGCCCGGGGGGAGCACGAGTGGGCGGGGTCAGATATTCATGACGTCGATAACCCGCTCACGCAGACGGCAGCGGTGCGGGGCCGGCTGACCCTCCCCTCCCCCTCCTGGGGAAAGTACACTCTGGCGAGGAGTGGCATTTACCCCTCGTAGTTTATGTATTAATAAAATAGCCGCGGCCAATTTTACCTCCAGTTTACCGTCTCCTGTCGTTATTTTGGTTATGTAAGGGGACAAAGCGGGCGGGGGGGGGAACCGCCTGACCGCCTCCGTGGTCATGTTCCATGACAATATACAGTAGTAAGCATGTTAATAAAAAAAGTGTATAAATAATGAAAAACTTAATATGTCTCACTTTTTGCTTTTTATCCATACTTACTCATGTTAAAATAATTAAGAAACAAACACTGCATAATAAATCTTTTTTTTTATTGTGAAAGACCACTGGAGTGCCACTTATTCCTTTTTGCATCTAAGGAACAAACAGTGACACACAGTGAGTGCTCATTTGCATGTCATTA
This sequence comes from Ascaphus truei, assembly GCF_040206685.1. Taxonomy (NCBI): domain Eukaryota; kingdom Metazoa; phylum Chordata; class Amphibia; order Anura; family Ascaphidae; genus Ascaphus; species Ascaphus truei. Next base: position 376,899,224 of record NC_134483.1, read on the forward strand.
CCCATTTTCCCTGGCTCCAGTGCAAGTATTGTATTCTGACTGACTATGGGGAAAGAAAAGGTTGTTGACTTGACTGAAAATGTGAACGTGCTCATACAGTAAGTGTTTTTTTTTTTTTTTTAATCTGTATTCCATGGTGGAGAGACTTAGTCACTTTTTCACTCACCATAACTTATTTTGTGTTCTGTACATTTCAAAATAGAATTAAAGTACCTCTTGGAAGATGCTTTGAAATTAAGATCATAAAATAGTAGGAATATAATGACATAATATTCCAAGATCTAATTTTTCATGCACTCCTTAACATTTACAAATGTGTGTCTAACCATTAAAGAATTACTGTGGTTTGGATTATATTCAATAATTAATGAAAGTGCTACCAGTAGAGATGTGTGAATGTCTAGTTTTCATCTTGCATTGCAAAATATATCAGTTAATTTTTTAATTTAGCATTTATGGAGATAGCTCACATGGCTCAAAATGTAAACATATTTGCCAACTTCACAGAATTTTGACAGCATTTCTCCAATTCTAGACATTTTGCCAATGTTTTGCCCAAATATTGACACAGTTCACCAGAATTTGGCAACAATTGCAGTATTTACAGTATTTACAGTAAACTTCCAAATGACCATGACTGTATGATTTTTTAAGCTGTGAAATGTACTGATTAACGGTCAATTTTATTGTCGCAAAAATGTGCACATTTCCCCTGGCTTGTGAACTTCAGCTGAACTTGTGCACATCTCTAACTGCCAGTCTATATGAAAGACATAAATGCAGCAAATATAATACAGTATTTAAAAAAACGAAATGGGAATTGTAATATACAGTAGATTTATTTGGATGTTCAGACCCTCTATTCTAACATCAATCACAATGATGGATTAAGGGCAGTTTGGACCTACCTCCAATAACATGACATTTTACCTGTGGATCAAAACAAGACAAGCTATGATATACTCTGAAGGCTGAATAACTCATTGTTGCTACTGTATCTCTCTCTCTCTGTAGTAGATAATCTATATGAATCCATTAGAGAACATCTCTCTCTGCGAAAACAATGAGGTATCTTTTCCAATTGTGTGGTAAACCAGTAAAACAGTCCTCAGAGGTACTTTAATCTCTAAAGCGGCAACAGTGTCGGTGGCAAAAAAAAAGAGATACAGTATACAAAGGCGCTTTAAACCCGGAGAAGGATTTAGCTAGAAAGTTCACTTAAAACTACAAACTTTACCTCAACATAAAGGAAAATTCTAAAAATCTGGGGACTAATACTGACTATTCTAATGAATGGGGTAGATTTTCAGATGAGAAAATCCCAGCAGACGTTCTACAAATGGAATAGGACAAGTAGGATTCTTCAAAAAGGAAGTAGGAAACATCAAATGCATCAGAATTATAGATTCATTAAAAATATTACAAATCTGAAGAATTACCTCATCCATGATTCTAGAGATAGCAAATGTCTTTGCAGATTTCTATTAAAGAAACCTGTACATGTCCCCACATAACACACAATCTAAGGACCAAATAATCTCATATTGGGAAGCTTCAAACCTTACATAGATAATGTAGAGGGAAAACAAAAAGAACTTCTAGAAAAACAGATCGAATTTGATGAGGTCCCACAGGTCTTAAAACAACTAAAGAAAAATTAAACACCGGGCCCCAATGGGTTCACAGCAACCTTTTATAAAATTCTAATTTGATTGCTCCAAAACTATGCAAAGTTATCATGGCCTTTTACAAGGCCAATCATTTTGAAAGCAAACCCTCGAAACTTTAATTTCAGTAATTCCCAATCCTGTAGAGGATCATATGCTGTGTGCCAATTTTAGACCAATTTCCTTGTTGAATTTAGATTGAAAGATTTTTTGCAAAAATAACATAGGTTAAATGAGATTCTCCCTAGGCTGATACATACAGGAAGATCAGATGGGATTTATCTGAGAAACACAAACTTTTGATAACACATATAGATCTATTTATCTTGTTACACTGGCAAAAAAAACTAGATGGTGAAATGATTTCCTTTAATGCTAATAAAGCCTTTGGCAGAGTTAGTTGAACTGTTATTCAAGAGACACTGGTACTGTATATAGAGGATGTAATTTCTCTGTATATAGAGGATTTCAACTTCATCCAAAGGATAATGGCACTATATAGTTCCCCAGCAGCAAAAGTTAGATTTAATGGATCTCAATCCAAATTATTTAAACTAGGTAGAGGGACAAGACATGGATACCCAATATCCTCATTAATATGCTTTAATTATGTAACCCTTTGCCCAAAGAATAAGGGACAACCTTGATATTTTGGGTATTGGCTCAGGGCATATTGAAAACAAAATAGCCCTATATGCGGATGACATCTTGCTATTTATGGATAAACCTGTGAATACGCAACCATACCAAATAATGGAAATCAAAGAATATGACAATGTTTTGGTCAACTACCAAAAATCAGAAATTCTAACTATTAAAGCTACAGTTCAGTCTGCCATTTAATATATATATATATATATATATATATATATATATATAATTATTTTTTTCCCCATTCAATATGTGCATTAATACAATCTGCACACTGACAAGTGATTAGCTACAGTAAGTTGCAGATTGATCAATTCTCCTGTAATCGATCGCTTACTCAGGGTTATTTAATTCAGTTCTTACACAGCATTGTGGGCAATGTAATCCTGGAATATGATTGACTGGGCAGCTACTAGATACAATTGGTGCACTGCTAGAAAGAGGGCGGGGCTCAAGAACCAAAGCATATCAGAAGGGGAAGGGGCTGTCACTTTGGAAATGCTTCCTACATTAGAAACAAGGAAATGTTACGCCGGTGCTGCCCGCAGACCAGACCCGTTCCTTTCACTGAGGTGAGGAACGTATAGAAGCACGCACCCGCAGCAAAGGGAGCGTGTCCGGAGTGTGGTGATTTTGGCGTTGCCAGGCCAGGTGTATTTAGCTAGCAATACTTGCCGGTACCGGTGTAGAAATGCCGTTGTCGTTGCCGTTAGCCAAAGTCTGGGATTGGAGAATTCCGGAAGGTCGTTTGTCCAAGCAGGGGTCTAGAGCCAGAGAGAGACGTCCGCCAAGCCAAGTCGTAACCTGAGAGAATAAGAGAGAAAACGCCAGAGTAGTAATCCAAGTGAAAACTATGTCGAGCAATGAGTAAGAGGAAGAACTGGCATTATAAAGTGTGACTGGCCAATCAGAGGTGGGGGCAGGCCTGGAGGACTGCGTGGAGCTATCCTGGATAGGTCCCCTTGATTGGCAGGCAGGTGAGGACTCTTGTCTTGGTAGGAGGTCCTCTTAGTGTGCTGGGGGCAGGTCTTCACTGCAAGAGCAGTGAATAAATTAACCTCACCCAGCGCGCGCTGTTCAGGCGCGCGGCTGGGGAACACGGCAGCCGCATGCGGGACTGCAGACCCCGCGGGCATCCGAGGACACAGAGCACGGCGGGGAACCCCCAGGACCGCCGAAGGTGAGTGACGCCAGCGAGAGGCGCGCGCCACGGTAGCGGGAGTAACCGCAGGAGAAGGGGGCGGATGCCGCGATCCCTGAATCCTCACAGGAAAAAAAGGGGGAAGGACCCCCAAGCTGATGCTGCAAATACTGCGGTGTCCAAAATATAGAATGAATGAATGTAGTATCAAAAACTGGTAAGCAAAGGTAGTAAACAAGTGGTCCGTATGCTACAGTCAAATGTGTGTGAAGCCGGTACAGCCACCACCTCACCTGAACTCCGTCGGGGTAGCCCTCAAGCCAGCTCGCTGGTTCTTACCCCCAAGTGAACGGAATCCAGAAGGCGCTGCCCCTCCTTCCAATAACTGCGGGGATGGCAACCTGGGATGCGATGCCAGCTGGAAATGGCAGAGACCTGTATAGACAGAGCCTCCTGCTCCTTCACCGGGTGCCTGCGAACTCTCCCTCGTTGTAAATGTTAGGTTCCGTGCAGGGGGTGGCGGCTGATGGGAACCCGGCAGACGATCCACACCTCCACGATCGTCGTCTCCGTCAGATGTCTTCCTCTCGCGGTGTCCACGTGTGTGGATGGAGTCCCGTCCTCACACTGGCTACGCCGGATCCACTAAGCAGCTCTGGAGGACATCCTCACAATGGAACTGCTGCTGTGGGTCTGCATGAACCGGATAAGCGTGCTTCAATACCGATAAATGATGAAAGGTAGAAGGGGTGAAAAGTAGAGCACTGCAAAAAGGCAAAGGGTTTGAGGCAAAAAAATAACTATTTATTGGGCATATAAGCCAAATGGACAAACACACAAACTAAAAAAACTCTGACGCGTTTCCTGCCGTGGAGGCGATTTATCAAAGATAATGATAAAGCGCCTCCACGGCGGGAAACGCGTCAGAGTTTTTTTAGTTTGTGTGTTTGTCCATTTGGCTTATATGCCCAATAAATAGTTATTTTTTTGCCTCCAGCCCTTTGACTTTTTGCAGTTCTCTACTTTTCACTCCTTCTACCTTTCAACATTAGAAACAACATTTTTAAAAAAATTTTTTTTTAATGCTACAAGTATTTTCTCATAGTATAGAACGGAAAAAAAAACACATGTACAGTAGGATATTGCTTGAACTGCTGCTTTAATGCCCTCAGCAGGCTGTAAATTCACTAAAGCGGGAGTATATTTTCCTTTGGGCAGATAAGGAAATTACATACTTAGGGATAAAGATCACTTCCACTACAGAGATCTTGATAAAGCAAATATTGTCCTGTTCCTTACTAGATCTAGAAAAACAGTAGACTCATTGGACAGAAATGGAATCTGCTGGTTAGGGAAAATGGCTGCCCTAAATATTATTTTACCACAATTTCTATTCCTGGTCCAAGCTTTACTTATACAGATATATAGAACCATGTTACAATTGAATTAAATAAAAAATGATGGATTATATGGATTAAATAAAAAGGCAGAATCAAAAGAGAGATTCTATTTCTTCCTAAAGATAAGGGATGATTGGGCGTACTAGATTTATTGAAATACTATTATGCAAATCACCTTAAACAGTTTGGGATTGGTTCCCCAAAACAGATGACAAGAGGTGAATTAATGTAGAGTAGGCAAACTGCAAACACATTTATTTGGCAGAATTGGCAAAAACAAACAATAACCTTCTACCTCCTACAGAATTTCTATTTCAAATTTTGGAACTGTTTTACAGTAATTCAAATGTAAACTCAGCACAAATGTATGTTCAATTTAAAAAATGGAACACAGTTAATAATATACAACATATATATGCCATATAAACAATAAAAATGGGGAGATAATCATGTTCCAAACATTGAGAGAGCAGTACTCATTGTCACCATGAGATCTATTCCTATACCTTCAACTAAAAAAACTGAATTTATTCTACTGCAATTAGAAGTAACATTTGTAGATCTCTCAAACCTTTTACTGACCAAAAAAATCTCGAATGAAGGGTGTTATTTCATGGCTTTATAATTTCTTATTGAACTTGACCAGCTTAACTGGGAACAGGACATTGGTTCTGAAATTAATGAGGAATTGTGGGGCAAACTTGGGAACATTGTTGATACTTTATCTAGATCAGCTAACACTAGAGAAATCCAATGTAAAGTAGTTCTCAGATAGTAATTCAGAGAGGATAATGGGTGCTCAAATAGTTCCAGAAAACAATATTTCAATAATAATATCAAAAGATAATGATGGTGTTCCACACTGCTGCAGCCTCATTGGGGGGAAAAATTACAGCAATCTTCAACAAGACAAGTTACTCACATTTCTTCTTCCGTTTCTTTTTGATTTGCATAAAGGTTTTAATCCTTACCCAGTCCTAGAGTCTCATACTTAGGTGTGACCAGCTACAAGTAGAAAAGTCAAAGTGTAGAAGTGCAAAAACAGCAGTGAACAGCCAAGGGAGCCAGGTTCAGATTGTAATAAAAAAGTATTTATTGAAAACTCACCATAAAGAGATATCAGAACCCTCCTATGTGTTTCACACCCTGTGGGTGCTTTATCAAGGAGTATAGAGCTATTCACAGTGAAACATTTTATACATTTGAAAATTTACAACATTTGCACAAAAAAAGTGCGATGACGTTATGACGTCATCCGCGCGCACATGCGCGTCCATAAAACGCCATCACTTCATATAGACAAAAGCAAATAACAGCTATGTTTGAAATTTACAAAATTGGTGCCAAAAAAACCCAATGACATAATGACGCCATGCATGTGCAAGCACTCGCGCTTGTATGTCAATGATCCAACATAACTAAAGGTGGAGAGAGACCAAAGAAAAGTTGTGTTGGTACCATGGAAACAGAAATAGCAATACACAAACAAACGGACCTCCGGACAGCTCTTAAATAGAAAAAGGACAAAACAAACCAAATTGGTTAATCTACCCTCCTCTCAGTGTCACAGACTTGTTGACTCCACATAAGAGGGGTAGGACTTACCAACAATACATATGATATAAATATATTCTGAAATAAAACATTCAAAACAATTTCAGAAACCTTTTGAATAAAGTCTCATCCACTAATACACCATCATTTAAAGTGCAAGTAGAACAATATTGTCAATAATGAACCCTTATAATATATTTTCTATAAGGTATACAGTAGGGTGATTGCTCCACTAAAGAGTAATTTGTTTAAGCAAATCAAATATTAGTTTAAACAATTCAAACAAATCTGTACTCCTTGATAAAGCATCCACAAGGTGCAAAACGCATACGAGGTTTCTTATACCTCCTTTTGGTGATTCAATAAATACTTTTTTATTACAATCTTGGCTGTGTGCTGCTGTTCTTGCACTTCTACAGTTCTCAGATAGTATTATAGTCCAGCTACACTTAGGTTGATTTATCCAATCGTGTCTAATCTCTGTTGAAGAAACTTCGGAATTGAAGGTTGTTTTTTCCATAAACATTACACTGATCATTCAATCATACTGGAAGGAAATTAGAGATTCCCTACAGGATGTCATGGGGAAACTCAATCTCACTTCATCCCAAAATATTTATTTTGAACAATTTACTCAGCAGGTATTCTAGTGATAGGAAGACTCTTACTACCCTTCTGCTGAATGTGACAAATTTAATTTATCCTTTAATTGGAAATTTAAGTGAATCACACCCATTAACTCATGTGTATAATAGAGTTTGACAGTTGGTGGCTATGGAGAAACTTATAGCTTTCAACAAGAAGAAAACATGGAAATATTTTAGTATATGGGAATCCTTTAGTTAAATACACACAAAGAGATAATAGCCGGTTCTTTAAGCATCCTTACAAAATATGAATTTTCTTACAAATTCTGTAAAGACTGGGGTTTCTCTTTGCCAACAGCCTAGCTCTACACACAGGAACAGATAATGTGACCTACAGTAAATATACATTAACGCTCAGTGTAATGTTTTCTATTTTTCCACCGTACTTATTCTATGATGCTAAATACAGGATGATATGAAAATCAACAACGGACCTAATTTTGAGAGAAAATTATATATATTTCAGATGGATGAATAAAATGTAATCCATAACTCCTAGATCAATATTTTACAGAAGAGTGAATTAATTGTAAGACATGTGGTGGATTTAGCATGAAATAGGATATGTTAGAAAAATACTGTCATCATACAGTACTGTAGTTTTTCTGAACTGCTTTAAAGAGCAAAACAAAAATGTCTACAGTAAGTTTATCTACGTACACCCAAAACATTCTCCAATTAATATATAATGTCAATCAAATGAATACCTCATTCTCCAAAGTCCACTATTTAGGGCATCCTTGAATCCTGTACAACAACTAATTAAGCACTTATAGTAAGGTTACATTTTTCATTAAATCAATAGGCCCCCAGTGTCAATTGCAAAGCCCTAATTACTATGCAGTAAATTTAGATTGAATTTGAAGAGGACTGATTTTCCTCTATCTGCATCATGTATATATTGTAAATAACCAGAGTTACAGTTTAACAAAATTGAATGGATTTGACTTTACATACAGTAAGACAAATGTAAATTAGCAACAAGAACAACAGAAACATGTTTACATCTCTCAACACCCTATATTCCTTATGTGTATGTATGTATGTATGTATGTATGTATGTATGTATGTATGTATGTATGTATGTATGTATATATATGTGTGTGTGTTTGTATATAAATATAATTATATATAGTACAATAAAATAGCAAATGTCCATAGTTTTTATATTGCAAATTATTTTTCTTTTTAGAATGTTTTAAATATTTAATTATCTGCTCTTGAAATTAATTCATTTAATCTCCCAGAAGTGATCAAGCAAAATGATGGCTAATGTGGCCACATGCTGTGTTGCTTTAGTTTGATGACTATTGTTGCACTAAAGCACAGTATGAAATCAGGTTATCAGGTTGTAACTTGCTAGAATAAAAACACAAACGCTGAGAAACTCTCATAGGGGAACAATTCAAAGTTTACATTTTGTTCACCAAAATAATAAAACTAAAGATGAAAATCAGAAATCAGATAAACAGACATTCATTAATGGACCATAAAACTCTCAACAATCAGATTTTTGAATAAACTCTTGAATGTTTTATCCAACCTAATGTACAATAGATAATGAAATGCGGTTCTCACTGATACTCTTTTTCCTGCATAGCAGTTGAAACACCCCTTTTGCTAGAGTCTCCTAGAGTTCAGATTCACTAAGTAGCAAAAATAAGTAAAAATAATGCTTCTTTAAAATAGGAACAGGTATTATTTGCTAAAGAATACAAACAAGCACCACTTGTATAAGAAAAATTGTATTACAATGTAAAAAAAGGTAATCAAGCTCACTTGATTGAGGCGCGCATGTGTGACATCAAACGCATTTTAGCGGAAGCGTTTTCTGGCCAGGCTTTCTGGGGAGGTGTGTCTGGGGCGTAGCCGTGAAATCAGAGAGCTGGTTCACCCTCATTGGACGAACCGCTCATGTGACCTACAATGGAATCAAATTTAACAAATTCCTCGCACACCGCGTACCCCCTCGCTCTGTCACACCTGCAGTCCATGGATGCGATCATTAACTTAAGGCATTGTGATTGCGCCGCGCGCACGGCTCCGTACCGTTTCCCTGAAAATGGCCGCAGCCTAAAAACAACCGGCAGATTGTCTGTCCAACTTAATCATCTTTTTGTATTGAATTTTGAATATGTTAACCAACATAGGACATTTTATATAGAAGGTTAAAATCTTAGCAATTAAAAGGTAAAATATTACTGTACAGGAGACTTTAAAGGTGAAATAAGGGTTTTTAAGTAGGAAATGTTTTTATTATGAATATTTAGATTAAGAATAATGTTTGATTGTTTCTCTAAACATTTACACTGTAGAATAGGCTGTCTAATCCCTAAATTATTACTCTCATATATTCATTCTATTTTATAAATGTGCCCATTGTTTCAAAGGTTCCTTTAATTCATATATATTTATGATTAAAAAAAAGTGAGTCATATGTTTATTTTCAAAAATGAAAAACTTAGATATCAATATCAACCTTTACTGTGACAATAAGGGTGGGTTGTAAAAAAAAATTAACTGTAGACTAATAAAAAGCACTCTCCACAGAATCATATATTGGTTTTAGGGCCCTAAAGGTACTTACAGAATTAGTGGGCTTCATTGCACCTGCTGGCACGTTCCAGCGGGCACAATAATGTGCTAGCCCTTCCCCTTTTTCATAAGGGCTAATGTAGACACTGTAATATCTGCTTCCACTGGCTCATTGTGTGTGTTCCACAGCAAAGCACCAGTGGGAGCATTAACGTTTGCTCCATCTGTAGTTTATGTAATAATACTTGGCTATTACAGTATGCTTTGCGGGTAATCATGACATTAATCACACAATAATTAACATCTATGCCTTATTTATAAGATCAGGTGACAAACAAGAATGATTCAAGTATTGTAATTAATAGTTGAAATAGAAAATAGATCGTAAAAGCTGCCATATGACTAAGCAAAATATATTGAATTTGCAATAAAGTTAAGACACTAAGGTATCTAACAGTATATTAAACAATTTCACGTCATTTTAGCATTTTACATGTTGTAAATGGCTTTTAAAATCTAGGCAATAACTTCTAACAGCACAACAACAAACAGCACAGAACACATAATACTGTATGTTCTACTTTCATAAGCAGATAGTTAAGGGTCATGCCAAAATTAACATTACCGTGTTTGATTTAGTGATTTATGATAATTTACTGTATATGGGTTTTATTACAGAATTAACAATGTTGGCCCAACAAATATTTTCCATCGACATTTCTCTAAATGGAAATTATAGAGGCATAGATAATGCAAATTCCTTAAAGAAAACGATATTTGAAAGCACACAATTAAGACAAGGCAGGGACATTCTGTGGACAATCCACATTCAAGTCTATTGGAGATTCCAACCGATCACAATGCGTTCGGACACTTCTGATTATATTGAATTACTCCTTAGGAATTAAATGACCTGTGAGCAAGCCAAAGCAAATGCCTTTTAGTTTCGATTCATGTAACACAATCACCCAACGTATTATTGAGCAGCTGCACATTTTAAAATACTTTCAACATAGTTTAGTATACAAAGTACCTGTAGGTTATAAGAAAAGTTATATTATAATCATGATAAATGGCATTTTCAAAATATTATTTCCCTGACACAAAAAAAAAGAGTTGAAAAGGATATTTAGCTAGTAATTTTATTTTAATATGATACAGAAAAACTCAATATTCCTTCACTTCCATTCTCAGCACACATGCTGATACAACACCTGAACCGTCTACTGTTTGCAATATTGTTTAACATAGTATGTGGTTCTGCCACTTGCCAGAGCCTCACAAAATTAAATGGTGCCACTGTGGTCTGCAAGGCACATGCTGAGTATTTGATGATGTACATAGTGCTAGTAAAATTGTTTCAGAATTTATCCATACTGGGTAACATTACATTTACATCTTCCATTGTTACTGTACCTACAGAAAAAGTGCTATAACAGCACCAGATCAAAATAAGTCATATATTCTCCAAAAAGTGCTTACTTTTTAATACAGTCTTTAAAATAAGAATGGCATCACCACATTTAAATATAAAATATTTATTCAACCAAGGTTTTGGTACAAAACTGCAAATTTGTCAGGGTATCACATCCTGTGATACTAATAATTTTTATTACTATTGATTTTAAAATACATAAATCTGAATGCTACCTACAGTAAACAGTGGGTAGGCAGAATGGCTTGAAATATATTCTAGAAAGAAATATACAATTTGTATTTATGTTTATGTATATGTATGTATGTATTTATGTATGTATATATTTATTTATTTAGCACCCACAGCTGTACTTAGCGCTTTACAGGAGAGCCAATATAGTACAGAGAATTATAATACAAAAAGTGCAACAAATAAGATCAAATAATAAAGGAAATCCCTGCCCCGTAGAGCTTGCTATCTAAATGGTATGATTGGAGACTTACAGAAACAGCAGGTAAGGGAATGTGCAGTCATTGCTAGGAGTGACTGTGGATGTGGGACAGCAGCCATGAGTGTGGGCTACTGGAGCACTTCCTTTAAGAGGTGAGTTTAAAGGTTTAACTTAAAGGTAGGGAGAGAAGGTGCTTGATATATTCTGTGTGGGGTATATGGAATGTGAGGGGAAAAGTTTTAAGGCGAGAGAGAGCAGTAGAGGTGAAATGTTTGGAAAGGAGACCGTTATGACATTTGCTTGTGTTTTTCTATTTAAATATGTTACATTTAATTTATTAATAAAATAAAGAAAGCCCTTGATCTATAAGGAAGGGTGGCATGACTTAAGGTTAAGGAGCCCCTCCCATAAGGAGCCATGAGGTCAGGGGTTAAGAGAGGAATACTTAAGTTAAGGGGAGGGATGTTTTCTTTGTTTTTGTTCCCTAATATACTGGAGCGAAGACCCACCCACCCACCTACCTTGTATTTAGGCACAAAGGATTGTGGCTTTGGGATGAAAATATTGTGATTCTACTCTTTATTGTTGCAGCTTGGGAATGTTAGGGCAGGAGTAATGTTTACTCTGGGAGGGGGAACTCATTCAGTATTGGCTCCTGGAGAGGGGTCTCAGACCTCAGAAATGTTTACTTGGGGATGGCAGTACCATTCCATGCTGTTTTGGCCAGAATGGTGCTGACCTTCCATATGGTATTGGTGGAAGACGGCACCATTCCAGGCATTTGCGATATTTTGTTATTATAAATAAAAGTTGTGGCTGTTATTTCTCCCAATAAGGTCTGTTTACTGGGACTGGGAGAGTGGTCCAGCTCAAGGCATGGGTAAATGAATAATATTCTTATGCATAATGCATATGTCTTTTATTAAATCATATTTATTGATTTACAATTAAAGGATTTACAATAATTACAAGTTACACCGTATATTGAATTACTGTATCTGTACATATAGGGCTATTCTGTTATTTTTAGTGCATATTTGTTGCATCATTTGAATTAGTGATTATGACACACTGTTAACTATAATTTAATTTTAGTGGGTCATTAGCTTCTGTGAGCATAAATGGGTGCTCAATTTTTCTACTGAAGTGTCCATACATAAAAAGAGTGATCTAAAGCAGGGGTAAGCAAAGTATACTATTATATATATATAATACTGAGTTAAGTTATGGTGAGTAAAAAAAAAGTGTGCTGGGTGATAATGGTGAAAGGTGGGGTTGCAGACCTGCCTTAGACATGCAGATTAGCATACAGTTGTATTTGTATATATATATATATATATATATATATATATATATATATATATATATATATATATATTATATATGTGTATGTGTATGTGTGTGTGTGTGTGTGTGTGTGTGTATATTATACTGTGTATATATATATATATATATATATATATATATATATATATATATATATATATATGTGCACATAAATAAACTGTAAACTGTATATATATATATATATATATATATATATATATATATATATATATGTGCACATAAATTTAGTTCTATTTATTTAAATCATGCATATAAATAAACTGTAAAATGTACCACTCGTTATATATTATTGTATGCTGTTGTTTTACGTTGAAGCCTGTTTCTATTCTCCCAGGGAAGCACTAACAGTTTGAGCTCAGCATGAAAACCATCAAACACTTGAGCTGAAATTTAGATTGGGTAATTTTGTCTGTTGAAGTAGAAAGGCACATGTGGGATGGCAAGGAACAGAATGCTTGATAGAAAAAGCAGATGTTTTAATAACTTGCTCTATGGTGGTGACTAAAATATCTGCATGTTAACATTTATTTAACAGTATAAAAAGCAACAAAGAATTTCCCCAAGAATCAGTAAAACTACAATTATATGACTATGTAACTGTACAATATTTATTGTTTAAAGTATTTTCTCCTAATTTTTTGCCAGTATTGCCCCATATTTTCTGCAGTTAGCCTTAGTCCCTTGGAATTCATATACTGTACTTACTACTGTAGTGTTGCTGTTGCTCATGACTACTGTGCAAGTGATGATGTTTAGTTGGATGATGATCGTGTACAAGAGGATATTGTTTACTGTAAAGGAAAGTACGTGGATATTTTTACGTTATTGCCAGGGCAAAAACATCCAAGATTTAAAATGAAAAATAAATATCTGTTTCTAATTCTATCAGTAACTGTCTTCAGTCTGTTACCCAAGAGTATTGCGTTTGTGCAGGATTACATACTGTCTTTGAGTAGATAGCACCTGGATACACATTCCATTGAGTTGCAAGATGTAAGAGAAATTGACAAATAAAAGTTTTATTTACTTCCCACCCTTATAATAAACATTATTTTGTTTGTTTATCAGGGACTTCAAAACAAGACTTGTGTTTCTTGAATTAACATTTAGACCCCAGGGGAGACAAATACACAATCCCCATAGAGATCAAACTATGACCTGTCCACCATTTATTGCCATCATATGATAGTGCAGATACTACTAGGTTTTCCCATCAACTTCAAAGGAACACACTTAATTTAGTTTGAGCATATTTCCTCTACCAATCAGAGCCACCTACATGTACAGCTATGGGTTTAGAAACACATTTAACCCACAGACAGGGTATTAGTTAGTTAGGAGAGGAAAAGGAGAGGAGGAGAGAAGAGTTTTGGAAGGAGAGCTCAGAAAAGCCTAATGGAATTCCAATAGACATCAGTTAAGGTAATTATGATCATAATTCTTGTGCACTTGTAAATCTGTATAGATATCAGTGTTTTACAGTATATCAATGTATTGTTAAATAGGATGAACTGTATTGTATTTGTTTGATAGACCTGTAATACTGTAAGTACAAACCTTATTAGGAAGTATAATTAGTACAACAGTACAATTGTTATATTTTGTTGCTGTTCTAATAAATTGATGTTTATTTGATTGAAACCTATTGTGTCAATAACTCTCATAAACCAGGGTAGGCATGTGTGGGTGTGTATTCTAATTGGAACACATATCTACACATCTATATTCTTATGTCTGGATAAGGCTAGACATTATCGGTAACATTTGGCGACCATGATCAGGGACACAAAATTGATGGTATTCTTTTAAGTAAGCACCTAGATCTATGAATATAAAATACTGTAGATAAGGTTATTAGATCGTTTAGGTTGAGTCAGCAACCAGCAACAAAATCACAGTAATACATATACTTATAATAAGCTTATTTTTATAGTGGGTATTGGAAGAACTCTTAAGGCTAGCAAACATAAGAGGGAGGATACACCACTAAAATATGTTTTAAAGAAAGAAAAAAACAAATTCTAATTAAAGAAAAGTATATTGGATTAACCACTAAGAGCCGGCATCTTGTGGGGAGGATATACATTTAAGGGGAAAGTCATGTTATAATTTTAGGACAAAATTACAAAAATGGCTACAGACTCTAGTTTAGACAGCTTTGTAGCAGCTTATATCACAAAGCATAAAAGTTCAGACTTTGCATGTGATACTAAAAGTCAAAATAATCCTTGGACATATGTCCAGGAAATATTTGATCAAGAGATAAGTATCTCTAAGAATAATAAAAATAACTTAAGGGCAAAGCAGTTGCAAGTATGTATGCAGCATGAACAAAGTAGTTCCTGTGAATCCACATGGGTAAGGAACCGGAAGAGCACAGCAAAAGGAAAGCGGGGACCAGACACTAAAGCTGCTATAAAAGTGAGGTTTATTTGTGTAATACACACAACAGCATAGACAGGAGGAGGTGAAGTATCCCCCTAATGCGTTTCACGCTCGGCAATGAATGCCAAAATGGAACATAATTCAAGATCAAGTTACTGAATTGAAAAAGGGCAAATGTTTTGATCACGCCCCATGTAAACAAAAACATTTTCAGCTGCTGCAAATTATCTCTATTTTGAAAGGACAGAAAGCCATAGCAGACAGATTAGGATATAATGCTTCTTCTCCCACATATGCACATGACATGGAGGATTGGGATCTAATGGGTAGTGAGCATGGAGATATTTGGCAAGAGGATTGTACTGAATCAAATCTTCATTTACCCATTGCCATGGGGAAACAATTGATGCACAGGCCACAGGGAATTGATCAATAACAATAGACCCAGAGGATATAGTTAATCAAGATTCCAGGGAGATAGATACAGGAAAAACTCCTGTCTCTGTGATAACATTCCTATTCTCCTCTACTGAGGGAAATCAAACCCTATTGGAGTTTGATAGTTCAGTTAAAGCTATGCACCCTGCCCACTGTGGTACTTACCCCACACAACCCTTAAAAACACTTATGGGGCTACCTGACATAATTGGCAAATTAAAGTCAGAGGAACACATCACATGCAGTCAGAGATGTGAGTTACTAGTTGTAAGAAATTCAAATGTCCACGTGCAAGTCTAACAATTAACCATTGAAATGCATGAGAAAATACAAATTGAGGACATGTCAGTTACACAGCCTGTAGCACTAATGCCTCTCCCAAATGAAACTGGGCAACTGGTGTCTGATTTTCTGGTTCTCAATGAATGTACAGTATGCTGGATTTGAATAACCTTCTACTTTTTCATAAACTGTCGGAGAAAAGAAACCCAACTAGTAGCACTCGTACTCCCTAACCTGAATATTTGGTGTGTCATTTAAAATTAATCTTTAATGATCATAAATCCTACAATAAAGGTGATTTAAAAAAAAAACAGACAATAGACACACCCTAATTATCCTATGTTGAGTGCATGTGGCACTCTGGATCAAGAATGTAAAAACAGATAATTGAGCTTGATTGAATCAATTATCTTGAAGGGGTCTTATGTGCAGATCTCCCTTGTAAAATGGTGCTACTATGTATAGAGGGGAGGAGAAGGTGCTGTAGGTAGGCACTGGTTTAGTGCAGCTCTGAGAATGCTTAATTGGTCAACAAATCAATTATGTGGATGTACCAGACAATTATATAACGAGTTGTATCTGTAGGAATAAGAAGCAAGCTGTTGTCCTGCACCTAAGAAGTCTGTGATCCCAAGGATTGGTGCAAATAGTAACTCAGAGAACTCGCATTGTACCATAGTGTCAACACCTATCTCTCTCTTAGATATATCAACTGAATAGTGATACAGAAGGCTAGCAAGGAACAGCCACAGTTGCCGAAACACACACTTAAGCTATATTGAGACTGCTAAAGTGTGTGATGAGGTTGTACACTAATAATTAGCAGTCTACGTATACAAATGGGCTAATGCCATGACAGGATAGTGAGAAGTATGTAATCTACACTCTCCCTAAAGCCCATATTAATGAATGTGCTCGAAAAACCCTAAATAGATATGTACAGTATTGATACAGACTGCTATAAATTAGACATCTTCTCCGGAGTTAGAACCTAACTTGCTCTGCTGATAATTAGTATGCGGTGTGGTAGTTTGTATACCTATTGCCCATATTCATGAATTGACTCCAACCGCTAGATACTGCATGCTATCTAGAATAAAATTAGGCTGTACGCTATATTGATGAATGGGTTACAGCTAATTACAGTGTTATCAACACTAATACCTAGTAAACATGTATAAGGAGACTTCTTCTCTCCGTATAGTTCCCGGCTGCATTCTCCCTTGTGCAGGAGAAGGACCAGGCAGCTGGTCACCATGCGAACTGGATGCTGCTGTGTGCCAGCGGTCCCTGCACGTGCTCATGGTGAAACTAGCCGACGCGCACATTTCATGTATCGAAACGCTTTCTCAAGGCTTCAGTCAGTAAAGGGAGGGGGGGTGGGTCCCATAGACAAGGGACATGTTAAATAGCAGTGTCTCACAATCTAATTGGTCCGGATACACCCTATGTTGCCATAGTATGTGCTAGTCTCTCAACTAAGGGGAGACCATAGCAATTGTAATGACACTTAGGGGGTCATGCATTAAGCTCCGATTAGTCATTTTTAGAGCGCAAAGTGCTCTTAGAACGTGATGTTGCGCTGAACACGATTCACTAAGCCACGCAAAGAGGCACTTTGCGTTCTAAAAGTGACTTTTTTCTGGAAATTTTTCTAAGTCCAACTTTGCTCGTTCGTTACCCTGTTTGCGTGAAATTATGCCCTTTAGCAGGATGCACTAAGCAACGCAACCTTAGCGTATGCGAAAGTTGCATTCAAGAAAACACGTCAACTCAAGGTATCCGCAAAAAAAGCTGGACTTAGAAAAATTTCTTGCTTTACATTTTTGCATGCGCAAAACCCATACAACAGGCCGGCGGGTGGCAGGGGGACGCGCGGGTGTCCCCGGCTGACCCCGCGGGGGTCCCAGGCTCACCAAGCGGGGGTCCCCGTGGGAGTACAGGGGTCCCTGCGGGAGTCCGGGGGTTCCCGCGGCCGTCCCGGGGTCCCCGCAGCTGTCCCGGGGTCCTCGCGGGCCTACAGTACCAATGATGCGCCTCCAAAAATAATAAACAATATTTATAACTAAATACACCCCCCTAACACATACAATACAGTAATGGGCAAAATTACTATTATCCACATATGCCCATTTTAAATACATATAACTTTCAATAAATACAGTAAATACATATTATACTTACCTTTTTCAGGCACACACGATGAAGGCCGTCTTCATCCTCATCTTCATCCTGCCCATGTCCCTCCGGTGCTGCAAACCATACACAAGAATAAAAATAGCCCCTAACCCCTTAATCCCCTTAGCGGTCATTAACCGCTACAGTCATTAAAGGGTTAACCCACCCTCACCCATTAACCCAGATGGGAGGCCTACAGTAAATACCCTCCCCCACTACCCATCCCATGAGGCCTAACCACCCTCACCCAGTAACCCAGTAACCCAGGCAGGAGGCCTACCCACATACCCTTGGGGCCAATACCCCCTCACCCCACCCCCAGTACCCACAAGAAAAACAATACACAGCTCCACAATAAACATCATTATATATATTCTATACATAACCCACCCCCTGTGCCCCCCCTAAATACATGATTATTATTTTACATACAGGGTTAATACCCAGGCCCACGGGAGACCCCGGTGGCCCTGATGAGTCACCTCAGAGACCTACAGTAGCCCAGAACAGTAGTCCAGGGTCTGGAGGCCTATGGGTGGTCCCTGCCAGGCACCTTGGTCGACTAGGTGGTCTCCACGGGTCACCGTAGGTCACAATGGGGTCTCAATGGGTAGGCCCGCGGCTGTCTGGGGGGCCCCGGGTCAGACCCACAGGTGTCTGAGGGGCCTCGGGTGGTTCCCACGGGGGGTCTGTGGGCCCACGGGTGGTCCCTATGGGTCCACGGTGCCCCCACAGATGTGTGGCCACCGGTTCTTCCCCGCAGGTGTCCCCTGTGGACCATGCAGCCTGGTACCCGTGAGAAGCCCGAGGATACCTCAGGTGGTCTCCAGAGGTCTCTCGCAGACCAAAGGAACCAACCCTGTATGTAAAAAAAAAACCTGACCTATACATTAAATACATCAATCCCCCCTCCCCCCCAACACATACAGTACAATAATGTGAAAAATAACTATTATCCAGATATGGATAATAGATTATTTGGCCATTATGAAACACATAAAACATGCATAAATAAAAACATGAATTCTTCATCCTAAATTCACCACATTGCATGTTACAATTAATCCAGCAGCACTTGTAAAAATAAACCAACAAACCAGCAGCTACACAAATGTATATGAAATGTCACACAATTGCATTGAGTGTGTACATGATGCAATTAATCTGTGCATCATGTAAAACTATGCAAAATATATGTGAAAATAAAATACACTATGAACAATGTCCCCTAACCACCAATGCCATCATGAAAATCAAATAGAAACTAAGCAACATAAATACATTTACCATCAATCAATTAATCAATTTCCTAAACCAATTACAATACAATACAATCAATTATACAATTCCCTATTCAATCCCTAAAGCCAAACCATTGCCAAAAGAATTCTAATTGAAAGTAACCACCATCATTCCAATCTAACTACCAGAAATAAGCAATTAAAAAAAACCTGTAACTAAATACAAATTACATTATTCACACCAATGTATAAATAAAGCTGCTAAATACATTAGACATACATGAAAAGAACATAAACATTAGCAAAACAATGAATTATTATCCCTGTATGTCTTTCCATATAGATAGATATACATAACATACAGGGGCAATAATAGAGCATAAAAAACAATGCATTTACATCCAAAAATCACATAGAATACACCCATTCAGTGTCCGTGAATGTATGTATATCCATAGGGACATAGATCAATTCAGGGGCATTAAATGGGAATGAAAAAATAAAAGACATGAATAAAAAATCACAAAAACCTGTAAAAGTAAAAATAATAAACTTTTCTTTTGTTTACTTACCATTAAATGCTCACTCACCGAAATCCAAGCGACCCGGAAGCACTGGAACCAATCCAAAGGTAACCATAAAATAATAAACCCTTATAATACACAACGGTGTCTTCTTTCTTCTATTTGTAATCCTTTACGTCAGTCTTGGGGTCTTCTTTTCTTCTTTGGAGTCTTCTCCGTCTTCTTCCATCTTCTTACGCCACGCCCTTCTTTTCTTCTTAGGAGGGGAGGTGTTCCCTCTTCGGCGTCTGGCTTCAAAATGAGACGACATAGACTTTTATAGGCCTATGACGTTACATTTTGCTCAAATGTTTCCCACGGCCCTGATTGGTGACGTCATTTAAAGGCAATGACGCCAGCCATTCAGAATGGAGCTTCAATTGCCTTTAATATGATGTCATCAAAACAAAGATGGCCGGCGACACATGGTACGGTAGCCAATCAGAGCGTGGGAACTCCATCCCAACTCTGATTGGCTGAAGCAAAGCCTCTGTCACATGGTCTACTTTAGCCAATTGGCTCTAGTAGACCATGTGACAGAGGCTTGGGGGAGAACGGATGTGACGTCATTCAAAGCCTGGCACATGGTACTAGAGCCAATCAGAGTTGGGATGTATTTCCCATGCTCTGATTGGCTACCGTACCATGTGAGGCCGGCCATCTTTCTTTTCATGACGTCATCTTAAAGGCAATTGAAGCACAGCCATTCTGATTGGCTGTGCTTTCATTGCCTTTAAATGACGACATCATTTTTTTTTGTCTCGGCCAAAGCACATGGTTTTCACGGCCCAATCAGGGCCGTGGGAATCATATGACGAAAATGTGACATCATAGGCCTATAAAAGCCTATGGGGCTTATGCAGAGAGGATCGATATTTACTGGGAAAACGGCAATAAAATAGCCACAGATTTGGCATACATTATGGCCGTATGCTGAAAGCAGCTTTACCTTCTTTTTACAGATGGTAGCAAAAATGCCAAGTTTTTCTGGCGACCTGGAACACGCCATATTATAGGGCAGAATGGCGCGTTCAAGCGCTTCGGTCCTACTGGAATACCACGCTATATTAGCATGGCGAGTTACAGGTTCTCGCCACGAGTTTGGCGAATTTTAAACTTCAGAAAACTGTTCTGCTGGATTTTAAAAATCGCGCCATGTTCTCGGGAGGAAAAGGTTTTGTGCCGAGTTTTTTGGCCAGAAGATGGCGCGATTTCCAAATCTATCCTCTCTGCATAAGCCCCTATGTCGTCTCATTTTTAAGGCAGACGCCGAGGAGGAAAGACCTCCTACGGAATAAAGAAGACCAGGGCGTGGCCGAAGAAGACAAGAAGACCCCGGAAGAGAGCAGAAGATACAAGAAAGAAGAATACAGATGAAGATGGATTACAAATAGAAGACCCGTGGATTGTTTTGGTTTATTATTTTATTGTTTATTATTTTATGGTTTATTATTTTATGGGTTCCTGTGCGTGGATTGGTTCGAGAGTAAGCTGTTCAAAGAGAGTCGGTGAGTGGGTCAAGTAATGGTAAGTGAACAAAAGAAATGTATTTTATTTAACTTGTTCAATTTTTTTTTGTTTTTTTACATGTGTTTTTTTTTTTTTTTAAAGATCATTTCTTGCCACTGTACACTGGCAACACACTTTATTCGAGCTCGGCTAGTCCCACAAATTCGGGTATACTCGGGTGTATTGAGGTTTGTGACTGTTTTCTGCCCGAGTGCATTGCGTTATTTTCCAGGCAGAGATTGAAGCATTTTATTCCCGCTGGCTGCAATACTGCACAGTATATATATATATATACTGCATTACAATTCATGAATTTATGCCATCTGGTAGACACGCGAAGCATTGCAGCCTATTAAATCCTAATCATTATCATTTAACAGATCAGCCGCCCATCAGCCAGGCATGAACCATGGCTGGGAAGGCAAACGCAACGGGGCTTGTCTGAGGTGAGGAGCGGCGCATTCCAGGTATCTGCCAGGTACATACTGGGTATTTGCTCGAATGAAGTGTGTCGCAGCAGTATGTATGTATGTATGTCTAGATCGATATATACATACAGGGTAAGAAATGGTTTGGTAGGAAATGCTTGTATTGCTGTGTTGAAAATGATTTTGGCTATGCTGCTATGCATAAATGTGTGTGTAATGTATTTTAAAATTAGATAGATGTAATTTTTGGTCTTGTATGGTGTACTTTAAGTCAGGGTGAGGCTTGCTTTTGTATATTGTATTCTTTTTGGTACTTATATTTTGTCTGATGGTAACTTGTTCTGTTTAACGATTGTAATAGTAAATTTTTTAATTGTTATGGATGGAATTTAAATCGTTTAGTGATTTGATTAATAAATGCTAATTGATTTATGGTGACTGTATTGGTTTAAATAGTATACTTGTTTGGAAGTATTGGTATTTTGTTTGGAATATGTTATTGTTAACATTCATTGGTAGAGTGTACATGGTGCATAGATTGTTTGCATCATGTATACAATGTAAATGCAATGTTTTGATTGGCATTTGAGGCTTTTGATTTGAAGATGAGATTGGATTTTTTTAGGAAATATGATTTTATTGTACTGTATCTTTATGGAGAAGTGATATTTGTAGTAGAGCATGTTTTTGATAACCCTTCTACATTTATTTGTATATTGGTTCATCATCATCCATCTCTCTCTCTCTCTCTCTCTCTCTATTTATATATATATATATATATATATATATATGTGTGTGTATATATATATAGAGTTGCATGATGAAGCCACTGTACAAATTAATGGGTGAAGGGTGGGTATCGGGCCAGGGTGGCTTAACCCCTTAATTACCTTTGCGGTTATTATCCGGTAAGGTGATTAAGGGGTTAATTGATATCTGAATGTAATTGCAATGTATTGGCTATGTATTTTGTTGGCAACGGAGGACAAGGATTTTGCTGGCGACGGGGGCTTCTTATTGATGAGGTCAGTAGAACTTTATTTATGTTATTATGCTAATGTGTTTAATAATGGGCAAATAATCTATTATCCATATCTGGATAATAGTTATTTGGCACCTTATTGTTCTGTAGGTTTTGTGGGGGTGGGATGTATGTATTGAATGTATAGGTCAGGTTTTTTTTTTACATACAGGGTTGGTTCCTTTGGTCTGCGAGAGACCTCTGGAGACCACCTGAAGTGTCATCGGGCTTCTCACGGGTACCAGGCTGCGTGGTCCATGGGGGACACCTGCGGGGAAGAACCGGTGGCCACACATCTGTGGGGGCACCGCGGACCTGTAGGGACCACCCGTGGGTCACCAGACCCCTGTGGGAACCACCCGAGGCCCCTCAGACACCTGTGGGTCTGACCCGGGGCTCCCAGACATCCGCGGGCCTACCGTGGGGACCCAATTGTGGCCTACGGTGACCCGCGGAGACCACCTGGTGGGCCACGGCACCTGGCGGGACCCACCAACAGGCCTCCAGACCCTGTGTGAAACAAGTTGCTGGTAACCTGTAGGTCTATGAGGTGGCCCGTCAGGCCCAACGGGGACTCACGTCGGCCTGGGTATGAACCCTGTATGTAAAATAATAAATCATGTATTTATGGGGGGGCACAGGGGGTGGGTTAATGTATTTAATAAATAGAATGATGTTTATTGTGGGGCTGTGTATTGTTTTTCTTGTGGGTACTGGGGGTGGGGTGAGGGGGTATTGGCCCCAAGGGTATGTGGGTAGGCCTCCCGGCTGGGTAGTGGGTTAGGGTGGTTAGGCCTCACGGGGTGGGGGGTTAGTGGGGGAGGGTATGTAGGCCTCCCGAGTGGTGGGTGAGGTGGGTTAACCCCTTAATAACTGTAGCGGTTAATAATCGCTATGGTGATTAAGGGGTTAGGGGACATTACATTGGATGTTTTTATTCTTGTGTATGTTTTGCAGCATCGGAGGGGGAATGGGCAGGATGAAGATGAGGATGAAGACAGCCTTCATCGTGGGTGCCTGTAAAAGGTAAGCGTAATATATTTTTACTGTATTTATTGTAATTTATATGTATTTAAAATGGGCAAATGCATTATTATCCATATGTGGATAATAGTAATTTTGCCCATTACTGTACTGTATGTGTTATGGGACGGGGGGGATGTATGTTGTTTATTGCTATGTTTATTGGGGGCAATTGTCCTCAATAAACATTCTATTGTGCCTTAACCCCTTCATTGCCTTAGCGGTTATCCGCTAAGGTAATGAAGCTGCATTAATGTAAATTTTAATAATAGTGTGCGGGAGCAGGGGGTCCCCTGAGCTGAACCACATTGATTTCTGCCTCAGAGACCCCCTGCTTCCCGAGTTACAGGCCCCAGTTTGGGGCATCGGTGCCAGTGTCGCCGCCATCTTTATATAGCCCACGTCGCGTCTTGGACGCTATAAAGATGGCTGCGACACTGGCACCCGATGGCAGAAATCAATGTGGTTCAGCTCAGGGGACCCCCTGCTCCCGCACAATATTATTAAAATGTACTTTAATGCAGCTTCATTACCATAGCAGATAGCCGCTACGGTAAGGAATTATTGTTTATTGATATGTGTTTTAATACTAGTGAAGATGTGCAGGGGGTCTCCTGAGCTGAACCGCATTGGTTTCAGGCCCGAGGACCCGCTACTTCAGGAGATACAGGCCCCTGGGGTGCCGGTATCCTCTGCAGAATTTAAATGTCCCGGTCACGTGACGCGGGAGTTTTAAAGTGCAGGGGATACCGGCACCTATATCTCCTGAAGTAGGGGGTCCTTGGACCTGAAACCAATGCGGTTCAGCTCAGGAGACCCCTGCTCATGTACACTATTATTAAACTGTATTTATTTAGTGTACGATCGCCTGTAACAGTATTGCATGGAGATACAGAATCTCCATGCAAATGTTACAAGCGGCTTTTTTTTCTATCAGCTAGGGTACGTAAAGGTTAAGAACGCTAGCAGGGGGAAAAAAAGCAACACATATGCTGTGGCTGTTCTGAGCTATTTTGAGCAGGTACGTTAAAAAATGGGCTCAAGGCCTTAGTGAATCGCGTCCCTGGCTTCACTTTTTAACGAACCTGCTTGGTTTACAGGCCGCGATCACGTGATCGGGCCCTTTAAACCAAGCAGAGGGATACCAGCACCCCCTATAGGGGGCTGTATCTCGGGGAGCAGGGGGTCCCCAGACCTGAAACCAACGCGGTTCAGCTTCGGAGACCCCCTGCACATGTACACTATCAATAAAAATGTATTTCAAATGTATTTATTGTCATTTATTTATTTATTTATTTAGATTTATTTATTTATTTTTTGGCGGCTGCTGTGTGTGTATTTTTTTTATTGTGGGTAGCGGTTGAATGGGGTATTAGCCCCAACGGTGCTTGTTTAGGGCTTGCGGGGGGGGGTAGCGGGAGGGCTTAACCCCTTCATGACCGTAGCAGTATTAACTGCTACGGTCGTGAAGGGGTTAAGTGCACCCGCAACCCCCCCGCAAGTCCTAAACTCACACCAAGGGCCAAATACCCCCCTCACCCATCCCCACTACGCACAATAAAGCGGGCACGGTGGGTTAACCCCTTCATTGCCTTAGCGGCTATCCGCTATGGTAATGAAGCAGCATTTCTGTATTTTTAATAATATTGAGCAGGAGCAGGGGGGGTCCCTGAGCATTCATTTCTGGCTCAGGAAACCCCCTGCTCACTGTACAATATTATTAAAATACAGAAATGCTGCTTCTTTACCATAGCGCATAGCCGTTAAGGTAAAGAACGAGTGTTTATTTATACTGTATACTGTATGTGTTTTATTGATACTGTACATGTGCAGAGGGTCTCCAGAGCAGAACCGCACTGGTTTCAGGTCTGGGGACCCCCTGCTCCCCGAGATACAGGCCCCTTTAGGGGGTGCCGGTATCCCTCTGCTCTGCTTGGTTTACAGTGCGCGATCACGTGATCGGGCCCTTTAAACCAAGCAGAGGAATACCGGCACCCCCTAAAGGGGGCTGTATCTCGGGGAGCAGGGAGTCCCCAGACCTGAAACCAATGCGGTTCAGCTCCGGAGACCCCCTGCACATGTACACTATCAATAAAAATGTATTTCAAATGTATTTATTGTCATTTATTTATTTAGATTTATTTATTTCTTTTTTGGCGGCTGCTGTGTGTGTGTATTTTTTTTATTGTGGGTAGCGGGGGTGGGTGAATGGGGTATTAGCCCCAACGGTGATTGTTTAGGGCTTGCGGGGGGGTAGCGGGAGGGCTTAACCCCTTCATGACCGTAGCGGTATTAACTGCTACGGTCGTGAAGGGGTTAAGTGCACCCGCAACACCCCCGCAAGTCCTAAACTCACACCAAGGGCCAAATACCCCCCTCACCCATCCCCACTACGCACAATAAAGCGGGCACGGTGGGTTAACCCCTTCATTGCCTTAGCGGCTATCCGCTATGGTAATGAAGCAGCATTTCTGAATTTTTAATAATATTGAGCAGGAGCAGGGGGGTCCCTGAGCATTAATTTCTGGCTCAGGGAACCCCCTGCTCACTGTACAATATTATTAAAATACAGAAATGCTGCTTCTTTACCATAGCGCATAGCCGCTAAGGTAAAGAACGAGTGTTTATTTATACTGTATACTGTATGTGTTTTATTGATACTGTACATGTGCAGAGGATCTCCAGAGCAGTACCGCACTGGTTTCAGGTCTGGGGACCCCCTGCTCCCCGAGATACAGGCCCCTTTAGGGGGTGCCGGTATCCCTCTGCTCTGCTTGGTTTACAGGCCGCGATCACGTGATCGGGACCTTTAAACCAAGCAGAGAGATACCGGCACCTCATAAAGGGGGCTGTATCTCGGGGAGCAGGGGGTCCCCAGACCTGAAACCAACGCGGTTCAGCTCCGGAGACCCCCTGCACATCTACAATATCAATAAAAATGTGTTTAAAATAATTTTTAATGTGCCGATGTTTGCGCAGAGAGAGAGCAGCGGATCTCTCTCTGCTGCAAACACATCTCGCCCCCGCCGCCCATACAGTAGTATCATTTATGTATGTGCATATACAGTACTGTATGTGTACAGTACTGTATGTTAGGGCTTATAGGGTAGTTGTTATACAGTATATATATATATATATATATATATATATATATATATATATATATATATATATATATACTGTGTATATACAGTACTGTATATATATATACTGCATTACAATTCATGAATTTATGCCATCTGGTGGACACGCGAAGCATTGCAGCCTATTAAATCCTGATCATTATCATTTAACAGATCAGGCCCCCGTCAGCCAGGCATGAACCGTGGCTGGGAAGGCAAACGCAACGGGGCTTGTCAGAGGTGAGGAGCGGCGCATTCCAGGTATCTGCCAGGTACAAACTGGGCATTTGCTCGAATAAAGTGTGTCGATGCTGTATATGCATGTAATATCTGTTGGTAAGAGGTGTTTAAAAAAGTTTCCCTATTTATACAATCCTTTCTTGCCACTTCCAGACAGAAAGGTCTTAGAACTCATAGGAACATAGTGACTATGCACCAGCATGTTCCGTTAACTGGGTGCTCCCCTACAAGTCATATTGACCCTTACACCCAAAACTGCTTTAGAAATTCACATCTGACAACATTTGCCAGTGTCTTTGAAGAATGTCAGGTAATGGTGACCATTGAGTATTGAAATTGCTAATAAACTTAATAGTACCTTTGTGACTAAACACTGTGGCCAATTTTATATTATATACATAAATTATGATTGAAACTATCAATGAAACTCAAATCTTTATATGGCCCATCCCATTATCTCAGTACATCATTGATATATCTCAACCTTAATAATACATGTCCAGTAGTGTCTGCATGTTTTTTCGAAAACCCCACCTCCCGCTCTCATCACCCAAGGAAGAAGATTACTGCTGCAGCACATCTGAGTCTAACACATCGCTGGTTTTTCCTTGGCTTTTTCCTGGAATGCGACGCACTTCACCTGGAGCATGCCGCATTCATTTTGCGTTCCCAGCCGCGGGTCATGCGCGGGTCATGTGCGGTTGATGCGCGGTTGATGCATTTATTAAGAATGGTTCGGCTTTAATAGGTTGCAATTCTTCCAGTGTTCGCCACATGTCAGATATTCATGAATTGTAATGCGCATGCGCTTCAGTAATGTGTCGACTTGCAGGTGTTTCATTTAAAAAAGATACCACAGTGTGCTATTGTAACTTGACCTTGAGACTGAAGGAAGAGGTTGCAAAAATGTATCAATTTAGGCTTTTCATATTAAAGAAAGACAAAGACCAGTTTAGGTTACAGTATTCTCCAGAGACCCGCCCGCCATGAGTGTTCAAGTGCAGCCCGTTTTCCAAAAACCCGACAGAAGTTACGCGTATTTGATATGGGCCGCGATTAATGCAACAGATGATAAGATGGCAACAGATGTTCAAATTTATCAGTATTTTGTCGAAAACTATGACTTTTACAAATTTTCGCCAGCTCCTCATACGTGGAAGCGTGCAATAAGGAAAAGGTTATGTAGTGATCCCTGTTTTTATCGTATTGAGCCACAATTTGTTGGATTGTATTGGTGTGTATCACCGGCTTTTTCCTGTATCTATGATCATGCAGACGGCAAAAGGCGAAGGGTCGTGTTAAAACAAACTAAGAAACGACAGTCGCTGCCAAGCAATGCACCAGCACCGGCTTCCAATGACGGTCCCGCCGTCAGTGACAACCCTGAGCCTGAGCCGGATCTCGCGTGCAGTTTCGATCAAGCTTGCATGTACCTAAGCAATTTCCAGCCTCATCAGCTGACTACAGGTGGACTAGTCCCGCTGCAAACTATCGACGTGGATGATCAAGAACGCTGGACTGGCAGTGGACCGGCGCCAGCTGAATGGGAAATTCTATGGTGAGTATTGTTGCCGTATTATTTTCTGTGTTTTTTGTATTTTGACAATACAGTATCAATATCGGTGCGATTCAAAAGTCAAGCGATTCTCCTGTAAGCAATATCATTGGCTGAGCGGCTTCTACAGTACTGTACTGCAGATACTGAACAATTGGTGGAACGCTTGGGCATGCGCATTGGAACCTTCTTGATACGCATACAGTATGCGTGTCATTACATCGACGGTAGGCGCATGCGCATGTGAACAGGAGACGCCCCCCGAGAAAATTATTGGTGGGACTGGCTGGGAACTTCTTTAGACCATTACAGTAAAACTTTTCTTTTTGTTTTTCCTCAGAAAAGAAAGCGGCTAATGGAGGGATTTCGATGGATAATATCGCTTTGTGTAACAATGCCTGCACATTGCTGAATCGGATTTAAAAACCCACGTACCGGAGTCTACAGTTTAGTGGCTGATGTACACTAGGCTGATGTTTTGCGGCCGTACAGTATACAATACTTTTTTATAAACAGTATACTGTGTAATAAACCCGAAAGAATTAAAACTATGCATTTATTCTACATGTATTACAGTACTATACATACAGTATGTGTCTTCTATGCAGTGCCAGTACATACAGTACAGTATGATACGTGTCTTCTATTTTTTTTTAATACTCTTGTACTGAGCATGCCTACAGTATACAGTACAGTGTACCTGGACAGTAGTGTACATTCTAGAAACACTGTATTTTGTTACATTAGCAAAGGAGCCAATGGAACAATGTAAAACAAATCAACATGTTCTTTTATTGGTGGAGTAAATACAAAAATATTTATTTATAAATACTGTACAATGTAGAAACATTTTAATTGCACAGCAATTCAAATCATCAACAGGTGTATGGTTTAATGCTACAGTTGTGAAAACATTTATGTATAGAAAGTAAAAACATTTACAGTCAGTCAGTATGGTTTACAGTCACATGTTTTAAAAACAAATTCTTTATTCAGAAAATATACAAAACACAACATTCCTTTATCAAAGAACGGCAAGTCAAAACATATACAGTGGGATGGTGTGCAAAACAGTCTGCACCAGAACAGTCCTCGAGGGCAGCAGACAGGCCCAGTTTTCAGGACAACCTTGAAAGCCATGCCTCTTTGCGGCCCTCAGGGACTGGAATTGTGCAGGTCCTGTGTGTGTACAGCAAGTTAAAACATTTCTGTCTAAATACAAGTTAAAAAACACACAACAACATCTTCTTTATTTATGTACAGCAGGTCAAAACATGTACAATACAGTTCAACACAACAGTATGGTCTTACCTGTGATTAAAAAAATTCTTTATTCATAAAATACAGTATGCAAAACGCAACATCTACTTTATTAAAGAAATATACAGTATAAAGTACAGTAGGATGGTGTGCAAAACAGTCAGTCATGCCTGCACCACTACAGTCCTCGAGGGCAGCAGACAGGCCCGGTTTTCAGGACAACCTTGAAAACCGTGCCTGTTTGCGGCCCTCAGGGACTGGAATTGTGCAGGTCCTGTGTGTGTACAGCAAGTTAAAACATTTCTGTCTAAATACAAGTTAAAAAACACACAACAACATCTTCTTTATTTAAGTACAGCAGGTCAAAACATGTACAGTACAGCACAGTTCAGCACAACAGTATGGTCTTACAGTTCCCGTGATTAATCCAGAAAGTCCACCACATTGTCCGTCCATGGCCGATTCCTTGCATGGCGCAAAACGCCATTAATGCAGTCTCGAACGCCTTTCATTACAGGATCTGCAATTGGATAAAAGCGCCGCATTTCATCCAGAATTTTCTTTCTGAAATTGGCAGGAAGCGCCTTTTTTATGCGATTTCCTTCGTAGTTTACTTTGAAGGCCCAGTCGCAGTACAACGAGTAGGGAACATGGTGCTTAAAAAGTAACAAGGCATACTTGTGGGGTGCACCCGCACTCATCACCCTATTCTTCTCCCTAAGAGCCGGTGTCAGTTCGCGCAGGGTGATGTCGGGCACCGTATCGATGCGAGCGATTGTAGGTCTTCTGCGAGCGGGTGTGCTTGATGCGACGGGCGATGGTAGGTTGTCTGGGAGGAAGCTTTCCTCCGGTCTTGGTCGCCGTGTTGTCTCCTGTCGTGGTCTTGACGGGGTTGTCATGTCCTCCTCAACGGCATACATGTACACTACATCTTCTGGTGGAGGGGGTGCGCTTGGTGATGGAAGGGGGTCGATGCTCCCATTCATCACATCCATGTCACCCCCCTGCTCCGGCGTCGGGGAAACAGGGATATTAACACCGAGCAAACGATGTATACCCGCTATGTCAGCCTCTATCTTCTCCATATGTATCTATCTTCTCCATATCTTCTTCTCCATATCCGTTGATCCATATGTATCATCCGTTGATCCATATGTATCATCCGTTGATCCATATGTAGCATCTGATGTCCACACTTAACAGGGTCTCCAGAAGCAGATCTATCTTTGCTAGCACAATAGAGTTCCCGGGGAGATCCACACTTATCCCATTCAGCATCCGGTCTAACGAGCTGCTTCTTGTGCATGGCGTGTGGACATCTGGGTGGATGGGTGCAATGGAGGATGAGATGGGGGTTCCATGGAGAGAAGCGGCAGCGACATCGAAGAAGGGTGGAGGAGGTGACCTGTGGATATCCGGTAGAGGAGAAGAGGCAGCGTCGTCGAAGACGGATGGAGAAATTGACCTTTGGATTTCCGGGCGAGAAGCAGAGTCGTCTAAGAGCAAAGGAGAAAGTGACCCATGGATTTCAGAGGTGGCAGCGTCGTCGGATAGAACCGGAGAAGATGGCCTGTGGGTTTCAGGGAGGGCGGCGACAGCGGCGTGGACGAGGGGTGGAGAAGACGGGCTGAAGATTTCCGGGACAGCGGCGGCAGAGTTGTCGAAGCGTATGGGAGGTTGTGGTCTGCGGGTTCGATGGGTTGGCTGCCAATCGTTTTGCGTCGAGAGTACATCACCGTTTATCTTCTTGACATAATAAGGCTGACAGGGATATAGAGAGAGAAAGGGGGAGCACAGGTTGAAGAATTTGGGGTGTCTGGAGTATCTAATTAGATATTTGTGGGTGTGTTTGAGAGATATAATAAATCACTTACACGGCCTTGTGTAAATGCTCTCACAGCAAGGTTTACTTGTCTTGGTGTTCCCTCGGTCGGTTGCCTTCTTCTTTTCTAGACTTGGTTTTCTTTCTGGATATCTTCAGTGGTCCTCGGCTTACAATGAGGATGTCCCCCTCGGAGTCAATAGATTAAAACAATGTTTTAGAGGGGGATACAGACAATATTGATAAAATCCAATGATATATATATATATATTTATATTTATAAGGCAGTAAATACTGCCAGTACTCACACGGGCTAGTGTGAGTACAATCCTAGGGGAAGGTATCTTTTTATCCAAAGTTGATCTTAGCACGTAGTGATCTATAGATGTATTAGGGGTCTGGTATGTAATGATAAATATAGAATGATACTCACACGGCCTTGTGTGAGTGAATGCACATCAAGGTATCTTTATCTTGATAGTCCCCTTTTTCTTCTTTTCCGGTTCTTGATCTTCTTCCTGATTTTCCTCGGTGGTCTTCAACTTCCAGTGTGGTAATCCCCCTCGGTGTGAACAAATAGGAAAACAATTGTTAGTGGGGAAACGTCAACATAAATCAGTGGCTACCCACTAGAAGAGCGCGATCAGATACGTCAAAACAGCAAAATGCTGCAGGCACTCACACGGGCAAGTGTGAGTGTAATCCTAGGGGAAGGTATCTTTTTCTCTTTTGTTGTCTTTAAATCTGGTGCCCTGTAAGGGTAATAGTGGTCTAGTATATATAGGTATATAAAAATCAAATTCAAAATGATACTCACACGGCCTTGTGTGAGTAAATGCACATCAGGGTATCTTTGACTTCTTTTTGATACTGATAGTATTGATCTCCAAGTGCCAGTGTAGGTAGAAAACCCCTCCCTGGTGTGGATGTAAAATTGAACACTATCGCGATTTTCGTGGGCTACAACAAAATTTATTAAAGAACACTCTAAAAACGGAACATATTTAAAAACAATAGAAAAAATGCATAGAAAGAAAAAGCCAGCCGTCTGAAAGAAATTTGCTCGTGGGTCTCGTGGAGCGCAGCTAACTTGCTCCGCGTCCGGATATAGTGCTGCCTCCTCTCAGATCCACTCCTTGACGGTGGCTGTGCTGGGTCACAATTGCCTAGTGGTCAGAGCAACGCGTTTCGACTTTTGGTCTTCCTCAGGCTCCGTAGTTTGGGGTTAAGGTTCGTGGCAGGTATTTATACTAATGTCAGCCAATCCCCATTCTACTTTAGGCAATGTCCTCTGTTGTTCAATTAGAACTAATGAGTGCTGTGTGATGCACTCCATTTTCTACTTCTGCACGTCATAGTAAATCAATAATTAAATGAGTTGACGCATTTACTGGTTAGGATCTCTAAAATTTATACATAGGAGTAAAATCGTGGTGAAACATAAAGTTAATACATAACTAAGAAGACAATAAGTGAAGTGTTCTACATAAAGAGTGGGGTAATAGGTGAGGTACCAAATAAATCTGTGTACTCTGTGAAGGTGCCTGCGTGATTAATAATAATTCCATCTGTGGCTGGGATAAAGTTTCCATAAGTGGTTAATGTGCATGTAATTTTTCTAATGTGTTTTTTGTTAATAGTTAAGAACATTAATGTTTTTATACATTACAATTAATAAATATATATATACAACAGTGAGTTTTAGGTGTCTGTGTTTCTTATTCTACTTATTATATAGTGTTAAGTGAGATTTAGTGAACGAATATGTGCTTATTAAAAAGCGTTGGTTCAGTGGGCGAATATGTGCTTATTAGCACACTATTGTTTCATGGACGTTTTTAATATAAAAGGACAAAAACCATAAAATGTGTTTTCATATGAATTGAAAATGATTAAATATTTATGTGGTAGCCGCGGGTTTCCATACAGAGTTCACACTTTAAACAAATTACTTAAAATGATATCTTATTTAAGTGTAAATATCTATATACGCTTTCATATTTTCAATATATTCGTGCTAAACTGTAGAACATGATATATTCTATTGCACCCTATAGTGCAGTTTTTGATACTCTTGATAATCATAATATATTGGAGCCATGGGGTTTTTTTTAAAAGAATTTAAAAAACATTTCTTATACAGTATACAATTTTAGACACATATATTAAAACATTGAATTATTATTGTTTGGTGGGATAAAAACGTGTCCAATACACACTTAATATATTTAAAAAAAATTTTTTTTAAAAAGTAATCCAATATACTTTTGTGCAATATAATCAAGTTGTTGCCTAAAGAACCCAATGCAGTATTGTAATGACCATAGTAGTCCTTTAGACTGCTGTATATATCCTTATGTTTATATTAAATCATGTTATTCCACGGTATAGTTGTGTACATACTTTGGGCATACAATTTTATCGTACAGTCTGTATATTAAAATTGGAATGTTTTTGTTTGATATCGTTGATGAGTAATATCTGTAAAAAAGATCAAAAATGATAGTAGTGAATTCACATGTGTGGTATGGTGATATAAATACATAAATGGCGAGTGAGGGTAGTGGAGGGGTGAAGGGCGACAGGAGGGGGGGGGGAAGGGGAGGGGGAAGGGGAAGGGGGAAAAGAAAAAACTGAGGATGATCTAGATGAAGAGAATGAAGGTAATGCTGAATGGGGAGAGACGGCGGATACCTGTACTAATAAGGATCCTGGATAAGGACCCTATTGGGGTCTGAGCCATAGGACAAGAAGACGAACCAGAGGGGACCTTTGTTTATAAGGTTGTAAATTCCATTGTTACATTGACCCTGTTCTTAAGAACTCAATCAGGGAGCGCCCGGGCTTTTCTTTGTTTCATAATAAGGCTGACGTCTATGAAAACCCTTAGCCTTTGGGGTCAGCAGAAGGTTTTCTTTATTGGCCTTAGCCTGTCGCTTTTGCCTTGGCGTGGAAACGGCAACCGCCTTTCGCTTTTTCTGCATGACAGGCACGGCAGATGCGAGAGGGTTCCTGCGTCCGTAGAATCGGGGTTGCTCCATGGAAGCAGGTGGCACCATGCAGTGCAGTATCTGGACAAGGGCAAGTTCAGATAAAGATCATCGAGTGGTGGGCTATGCAAAGTGTGTAACCTTTTATGCATGGTGGCGAGGTACAGGTGCTGAAAGTGGGCGTACTCTAATGTGAGTCATTAACGTATAAATACACCATCCATTTTGTGGATTCACTGCACATTGAATACACATCGACTAAACATTGAATATACATTCTTGTGTTTGTATTTCTTTCTACTCGCAGCAATGGTTGTTAAAAAGATTTCCAAGGATCTCAGCATGCGAATTAAGGAGATGTACACGAGCGGACACCGAATTGCTGCTATCCAATGCTGGTTAGCTACTTCTGGCCTTGTTGTGCCAGCAACCACCGTGAGCTATCATGCACACGGAAAAAACAGAGAACGCAAAAGGGCACCAAGGGTAACTAACGTAAGTATATTTGTAAAACTTTTTTTTTAAAATTTGATCCAAAAATGTACTGTACATCTACAGTACTGTATCTAATATTTTTGTTATTTCTTTAGATTTATATTACAACAGTATATATATTTGGTATATTTATATTACAACAGTATATATATTTTGTATATTTATATTACAACAGTGTATATATTTTGTATATTTATATTTATATTACAACAGTATATATATATTGTATATTTATATTACAACAGTATATATATTTTGTATATTTATATTACAACAGTGTATATATTTTGTATATTTATATTTATATTACAACAGTATATATTTTGTATATTTATATTACAACAGTATATATATTTTGTATATTTATATTACAACAGTATATATATTTTGTATATTTATATTACAACAGTATACAGTGCATATTTATATTACAACAGTGTATATATTTTGTATATTTATATTACAACAGTATATATATTTTGTATATTTATATTTCAACAGTTTTATATTGCTGCATACTGTATTAATAGAACAATATATTGTATCCTCTTGATCTACTGTCTCTAATTTTTTTACTTACTGTAATGTTTTTCTTTACATTGTAGGGAGACAACCTTCGGGTGGACAAAATAAGTGAGGAGAATGATGAGAGGAGTGCATAAAGGGTCAAATACACTCTCCAGGAAAATCACAATCTCGCTGTATCCGAAACCAGCATAAAGAAGATGAGACACAGCATTGGATGGAAATATGGACGTGTGAGGTTAGTACTGGACAGTACAGGAGGTAAAAGTGTTGTTTAGGAAACTGTCCTGTACCGCTAAAATTATTTATTCCTTGTCATTACAGAGCGCTCCCCATGATAAGGGACGCAAACAAAATCAAAACAGTGGACCAGGCCCAGGCATGGATCGACAGTGGGGAAAATTTCCAGGATTGCATCTTCACTGACGAGTCTACTGTCTCGCTGGAGAGATTTGCAAGCTTTGCATTCCACAAAAAAAGGCCGCTTATCTTTGAAGCCGCGGCCAAAACACCCCATGACGCTGCATGTGTGGGGTGCCATCTCTAGGCATGGACCAGGATGCATTGTCATCTTTGAAGGTAAAATATATCAAATATAATGTAGCCTTATGCACTGTACTTTACTAGTGTAGCCTTACTGTATGCACTGTACTGTACTATTGTGCAGTTTTTTGAGCACTTTTCTTGCTATAGGAATCATGAATAAAGCTTTCTTCCAAGACAACATTGTCCCTGAGATAGTGCAATACATCACACGCGAGTTCCCGAATGGTCACCGCTTCTACCAGGACAACGATCCGAAGCACACCGCGTCAACAGCGCATATCCTTGAGCGCGGTATCAACTGGGTGAAGACGCCAGTGGAGTAAGTGCGGTAACCATGTCTCATTTGTTTCCCACAGTTTTTACTGTGTACTGTATCTCTTAAACTAATTGTCCTTTTTTTCCAATGACAGATCGCCAGACTTCAATCCAATCGAAATGGTCTGGCATCAGCTGAAGGACCATATCCGGAAAGTGGCAAAACCCTCCAAAAAGGAAGAGTTGTTGAAAGGCATAATGAGTTTTTGGAACGATGTACTCACCGTGGAACGCTGCAATAAATATATAGACCATATTGCCACTGTGTTGCCCATTGTCATCGCGCGTAATGGGCAAGCATCAGGAAAGTAGTACTGTGCTGTAGTATTGTAAGTACAGCATGATACAGGTAAGTATGGCACAGATTTTTTCTTTCCCAATAATCAGAGTATACAGTAGTTACAGTTTTTTCTTTACAGAGAGAGCAGCACCAGCCATCAGGTTACAGTACATAATATTTAACAGTAGTCAGAGTATACAGTAGTTCCAGTATAGACTAGTTTGACAGTACTACAGTAACTGCCTACTAACTGCTCAATTTTTTTTCTTTCCAGAGAAAGCTGCACCAGCCATCTACAGTAGTACTACACATCACACAATACC
This sequence comes from Ascaphus truei, assembly GCF_040206685.1. Taxonomy (NCBI): domain Eukaryota; kingdom Metazoa; phylum Chordata; class Amphibia; order Anura; family Ascaphidae; genus Ascaphus; species Ascaphus truei. Next base: position 376,936,575 of record NC_134483.1, read on the forward strand.
ATAATACAGTACGCACATAACTGCACTAATTTTTGTTTTCTTGTCGTTTCAGGAAAAAAGAGTGGCCTGGGGGGAGGTGGGGTTTTGTGTCCAGTCTAATCTGTTTGTACAGTAAAATGTACCGTATATAAACAGCAGTAATGATATACACAAAACCTCTCCTCTCTCAATGAACTACTGTCCTGTACACAGAATGAGGAACAAGATAAAGACGGAAAAAACAATATTACTATCTATATATATATATATATATATATATATATATATATATATATATATATATATATATATATAATATATATATATTATACCTTACAGTATATATTATTAAATAATATTCTTATAAATGTGCATTATTCATGTTTCCCCATGTTTTAGAAATGTTTTCTAAATGTTTATCCAATTTCAATCTGCCAAAAGAACTTAATAAAAACTGCATTATGTATTATTCATGATTATTTTTATATTTGTATTTTTTAGTTCCTGATAAAATAAAATAAATATTTATTCACATTCCTGCTAGTCATAATCATTTACAACAACTACAACCCCCCCCCCACCCTACAGTACACCAATGAATCAGTTAATGGTTTTTTTAACTCTCAATTCTCACAATGCTATGCAAATCGGATTTACATTTAAAAATCGAGAAGAGATTTTCCAAAGCGTTACCGTAAACAAAGCCTCAAAGGGTTGGGAGGAGGGGTGATTACACGCAGGCGCAGTGAGGCTTTGTAGGTCGCTATGGACAGATTAAGAACACAATGGCAATATTCTGAAAATTAACGACTCTGTGGAGAGAGGGGGTTGGGTGACTCATGCGCAGTAAGCAGCAAGCTCCCATCTCTAAAAGGATTAGAGTACACGCAGGCACAGCGAGGCGATTGACGCTTTGCTAGGGATGGATTAAAAACACAATGACTAACTAACTTCAGAAAATGAATGACTCTGTGGAGGTGTCTGTCGATAAGAGTTTGTGTGTGTGTGGGGGAAGGATGAAGGATTAGTTGTGCAGCAGTTCAAAGGAATAACATACTGTACTGTACTGTAGAGTACAGTAATTACAAAAGGCAGTTCATCATAATACTGTAATTTGATCCCTACACCCCCCAAATACAGTACATAAAAAGCACACAAATCAACCATGTGCAGGCAAACGCACAGATTTAATATCGTAATATCAAGATTGTTTTTGCAGGCTTGTGGATAAAATAACAGTTAAAAAAATCATAATTAAAAAATTTGGGGGTGGCATTCATGCAAGCAGTGGTGGGTGATGTTACAGGCGCATCTCAAAGAGAATTACACGCAGGCGCAGTGAGGCTTTGTAGGTCGGCTATGGACGATTCAGAACACAATGGCAAGATTCAGTAAATTAACGACTCTGTGGAGAGGGAGGGGGGTTGGGTGACTCATGCGCAGTATGCAGCTAGCTCCCATCTCTAAAAGGATTACACGCAGGCGCAGTGAGGCTTTGTAGGTCGGCTATGGACGGATTAAGAACACAATGGCAAGATTCAGAAAATTAACGACTCCGTGGAATTTTAAATCCTTGAGCTAGCGTTCGTGGGGGAGGGGGCTGCAGGGTACAGCTGCATGAAGTTCAAAGCTAAAGACATACTTTGATTTCAAAAGGCAGTTCATCATAATAATACACCCCCAAATACAGTACGTAAAAAGCACACAAATCAACCATGTGCCAGGTCGCAGTCAAAAGCTACAGCACAGATTGAATATCGTAATACAGTAAGATGGTTTTTGCAGTCTCTTGTGGAGAAAATAAAAATAAAAAAATGACAATAAAAAATTGTAATTTTTTGTTTGGTCACTCACTCAGGCAAGCAAGCAGTGGTGGGGGAAGTTACAGGCGCATGCGCAGTAAATTCCTGCTGTCAAGCAGGAATGTGATTGAAACCAGACACACGTTCAATGGAATGGTGTGGGAGAGATGTACTGCATTGCACAGAAGATAAGAAGTTGAAATACCCTGCAGTGCAGTTAATTATCCTGAGCGAGGGGAGAGCGCTGTGTATGTCGAAATGTGACACTGTTACAGTACTGTACACACCTATGGGTTTCAACAATTTTCAAATGTGACATACTGAACAGCAGCACAGCACAGCACAGCACTGCAAATGCATGTATACTTTAAATATGCAAATTTACAATTACTGCGCGCGCACACACAGACTGTGTACTGACGTAGGTTGAACCGCGAAGGTATTACACTTCCAAGACAACAGCTCGCAAACGCCCCCCTGAGTTTTTACATGGCATTGCAGTATTGCAGACAGCGAGAATAAAATGCTACTATCACGAGCGCGAAAATAACGCAGTTCACTCCAGGCGAAAACGACAAAATACCGCACCTGACCGGGATAATCTGAGAGCCGCGGATCTAGCCGTCTTAGACTCAGATCGGCCGCCACTGTACATTCTCCAAGAGATGTCCCAAAATAATGAATATGATATACTACTCATTTTAGGATTCACAGATTATGAAATAGCATTTGATTCTGCCTACACCTCAGTGGCTCAAAATGCATTAAGAAAACAAAGTGTTGAAGAAGCCTACATTGATATTATAAAGAACATATGAGTATGCCACATCAACCATTAAATTACACGAAGACACAAGGAAGATAAAGATCAGCAAGGGACTATGACAGACACACCATGTCCCAAAGCTTTTCACAGCAACACTTGCATAATTGTTCAAGAAATTGAATTGGAAAGAAAAAGGAATAAATCAACAGTGAATACTTGAGTTACCTATAATTTGCAGACAAGACTGTTATTTTTGTAAAAGTCCAGAAGACTTCCGGCAACAAATCAGAAAACTTGCCGAAGCAAGTAAGAAGGTGGGCCTCTAAATGCATCTTATCAAGACCAAAGTGCTCAACAAATGTGTCAACTCTTCAAAGATCCAAATAAATGGAATAGAACTAGAAGTTGAACACTACTGTATATCTAATTTAGCTAGCAAGTACAGTATCAATGGATAGGAACCTTTTCAAACTAAATCAATAGGAGAATGAAGATTGGATGGAGGGCATTTGGAAGAAACAGGAAAATATTTAAAGGGATCCTTCTCTGTTTTATCTACAGTATCATGTGAAATGTGGACCCTAAATGCAAAGATATTTCAGAAGCTCCAGACAACTTAAAGAAGTATGGAGAGAAGTATGGTGGGAATTATCTAGAAATGTGCAGATTTTCCTTCAAAATCCAAATCTGACGTGGATTTCCACGGAAAATGAGAAGCATTAACTCAAGTCACCAGGTAACTTTATTATGTTACTTTCTCTCTGCATCTGCTCTATTTGCTGTGCTTCACCTTGTTTTTACTTGTGTGTGTCTGAAAACCTGTGTTTTATTTAATTTCACCTGGCCTCCGTAACTCATAGCCGTCAGTACAAACAATTATTATTTTGTATTTAAAGTTTTTTCAATGTTGCTATCAATAAATTAGATATCCCTTGTAGAAATTCTATGATATTAAACAGTTACAGTGGTACAAGCCATTAGCCAGTATTGTACACACTGCTAGAGCTGTTGCCTTCAAAAGCAGTGGTGGGTTCTAGTCCCCTGGAATCTGACACCAGTACACCATTCTAGTCACTAGATGCCTTAAACTTGTCTATTTAATATACTTCATATGAAAATCCTTTTAGAAAGGATTGGATGTGACGCTTTGAAATACACTTTGCATATCTCACAGGGTACCTCACGTGTACTCCATTTTCAGCACAGGCATATATCCATAAGTTATTTGAAGGGATGTTTAAAGGGATATGTATACAACTGGAGACACTATTAAAATTGAACTCTCCCTCCCCGCCCATCTCTAATCCTCATGGTTTTAGTGAGCACATACAGTACATTTCATCTGTTTTCTATAGACCAGATAAGCTGAAAAAGATGAATAGAACCTTTCTCCAATCACTGGTGTGCTCAGAAACCACTCATGGACCTCTATGAAGATTGCTAGTTTGTAGGCATGAAAAAAAAACATTGGTCATTTGCTAAATAAATATTGCCCGAGTGCCCATTGCATCACTATAATTATTCATGATGTTGCTAAAAATCTTTTTAACCCTGATGCCAATAAAAAAAAACTGTATACAGCAGTTTTCTCTGGAACTTGGCTATGCTCTAACAGTGATTTTCAGGTAATGTCAAAAAAATAAATAAGCAAATTGAAACTGGAGAAGGAAATAGCTCATTTAAAAACTTTTGTGAGTGCTATAAATGCTTTAGTTGTTTTTGCTTTTTCCACTTCTTTTTAACAATTACAGATTCTTTGTAGTTCACAGTCACAGGGTGCCTGTGCTTTGTGTAACACTGTGTCTATTTATTTTCCAAGGTTATTCATCTCTGCAACCTTTTTCTATTTTTATTTTCCCTTTCTTTAGTTTAACTATTTCTTTTCTTTCATTATTGTATTAGCTTTTATTTAAACCTTTTAGCTTTGTAATTGAGGTTGCTTTGTCATGGTCTAATATTGGAGTGCCAAGAGAAAAAGAGGCCGCGCTCGTCTGATGTCTTCAGGGGATTTCTTTAGAAAGGGAACTCTTCTCCCGCTGCTCCTTCTCTCTCCGGTGATCAGCCGGGCAACAGCAATCCAAGGTACAAGAAAAAGGAGTTGGAGCGCAGAGAAGAAGAGATTCCAGGGTTAAAACAAGTCAATTTATTGTTAAAAAACTGCATATATTAACTTACATTTAGGAAAAACCGCATACACGATGAGGCTACCATGGGTATCTGCATTCAAAGATTGCCAGTGAATCCTCTGCACAAACAGTTGACCGCCACTACCGATTCTCGCAGGGTCCCCAACCCGGAACCGGAAGTCTAACCACTCAAAGTGGTGGACGGGCTCTCGTCAGCTTGACAAAGCTATTGCAACAGCCGGCGGAAAGGGAAAGGAATGGCAATAATAACAGAAACCGGTGCCTCTAGCGTGCTGATATTACACTTCTGCCCTGAAGTGTAACTCAATTCGTATTGAGCATAATACCCTCTGAGGGTTATGCTCAATACAAATTGAGTTACACTTCAGGGCAGAAGTGTAATATCAGCACGCTAGAGACACCGGTTTCTGTTAGTATTGCCATTCCTTTCCCTTTCCGCCGGCTGTTGCAATAGCTTTGTCAAGCTGACGAGAGCCCGTCCACCACTTTGAGTGGTTAGACTTCCGGTTCCGGGTTGGGGACCCTGCGAGAATCGGTAGTGGCGGTCAACTGTTTGTGCAGAGGATTCACTGGCAATCTTTGAATGCAGATACCCATGGTAGCCTCATCGTGTATGCGGTTTTTCCTAAATGTAAGTTAATATATGCAGTTTTTTAACAATAAATTGACTTGTTTTAACCCTGGAATCTCTTCTTCTCTGCGCTCCAACTCCTTTTTCTTCTAATATTGGAGTGGCCAGCCAGTGACGAGGGATATACAGAACATTGGCTTAGAATCATCAAACCCTCTTTAAACAGAGTTACCAGTGTACTTGGTAACAAAACAATTGGGTGGTTTTACCGCAAAGTTATGGCCAAAGTTATCAACATTGTGTTAACATTTTATTTCATGTGATATTTTAATGGGAGTTGCGATGTGCTAATTGTATCCATGATAAATCAAGTTAATTATCACCTTGCAATACAATGCTGTTGGGTAATAATAAATTTCTACTGTAGGGTGATGAAATATAAATTATTACATGGAACCTTGGCTACCTAAGTAGTTAGTACTGTAAAGCCTTACAAACCACTAAGGCAAACAATGGGTTAACCCCACCACTATCCCCTGGGGGGCCTAACCACCGTACCTTGAGGAACTACCCCAAACACATATCCCCATGGGTCCTTATAAAACTAATCCAAAAGCCTGATGTCCATAAAAATGTAAAACACATTCAAATAATCCAAAATCCAATGGCTACAAAAAATATGACTATAAAAAAATCAATCCAGGCTTTTGGCATCTTTGTAATCCAAATGCTGATGTCCTATTTGTAATCCAGCCCCATCAATGGGTTTACGATGAGGATCCTCAACTTGACACAATGCCATTGATTTTCCGTTTATAGAAGTTTCTTCCTTAGTGAGTATTTTTTTTCTTATTTTGTTCCCGATATCTTTCTTCAATTTTTATCCACCAAATATGGCCTTTTCAGTGAATTCTGGTCCTCTGCTAGAGTTGTCGCTGAAGCAGTGTCATAGTGTCACATGGTAGAGCAAATAATTATATTCGTTACGCCAATGTGAATCTCTCCATTTCTGATAGCATGATATATTTTGCCAACCATGAGGATCTTGGTTCGTAAAACATGGGAAGAGAACAAAATAAGACAAAAGAAAATAAATAAAAAGTACTAAAGTAGCGAAAACTTCTATTGAAGAGAATCAAGGGGGTTATATCAAGTTGAGGATCCCCATTGCAATCCAATGAGCAAGGCTGAGTTACAATACATTACGTAATTTGGCTTTTGGATTACATATACTGTAAAATAGATAGCATTTTTTGGTTGGGCATTGGTCTATTTTTAGGAATGGTTCCAGGGGCTATAGGACCTGAAGATGAGGATGGCCTTCAGCATGACTTTGGTAAGGGTCAATCTTACGGCTGCCATTGCGTGCCAATGGGGCTACCAAGGCTTCCATTGAGAGGGCCTAGGTAGCCACACTGACATTAAGCGGGTTAATGTTTAAAATATGTGTAATAATGTTTTTATAATGTCTTTTTAATCGTAATGTCTTTATTTATTTTTTACTGTATTTATGTATTGTGCATTTAGTGGCCACCTCCAGGGCACCACCACTATACCCTGTTACCTAATATGTGCAGTAGCAGTGCCTCTCCCAATCCACCATGTGGAAGCAGGGTAAATCCACCTCTCTGAACTGATTTTCAGTGCACACCCGCAACAAGGTCATTCTGCTGAATGATTGCCAAATGCTAATTCATTTATATTTGTGTTCATTATCATTTACTTACATTTTTCATTCTCTATTTTATTATTATTTTTAAACTTTGAAACATTGGCATTAATCCAGAATTAGATTACATACAGCGAAGAAGCATGCTTACAATAAATCCCCCTTTACATATAAACTTTACAATTTCCTACCTAAACTTTATTCTATTATTTTAAGGTATATAGAGGGTTGTTATCTCGTGCTTAGATCCAGCGACACAAGAGTTTTACACTTCCTCACATTTCTTATCACTCTCCAGTTCTACATCCACTTCTCATCTATAATTTAATTAACTTTAACCATACTTCTATTTGGCTTGGCTACAGGTCATTCCGAACAACATTCAACCTTCCGTTAGTGGCTTCATGGCTTCCTGTAATTTTTTTATATGAATACTGTACTCATAGAAGCAGGGTTTCAAGAAGCCCATAGACTCTACTAGGTTAAATGTTAGTTAACTCTCAAATTTCGGAATTAAGACTCCAGATCCAGCAGGCATGGTTACTTATTTCGTTCTTTACAGAAAAGAGAGCAAACAACTCATTGGATGCAACGAAAGGACATTGGTGCCAGTAGAATAAATGAATAAAACACAAAATAATAGTCATCTTAATAAGCACAAAATTAGAGCATTGGATAGAAAGTAGAGAGACACCCTACTGATAGCTTAATTGCTCTGCTGGAAGATCTGAATCCCAGAGTGCTTTGTGTAGAACTATGCAGTACAGTATCTTCATATAGCTATATCATCATTCATTTCTGTCATGTAATATGGAATTAAAGAGAGAGCATCTTTATATTAAATCTTTATTAAGATTATACTGATTTTAACATCCTTAACTGGTTTAACAAAGGATTAAAAACACACAAATTAATATATGAAATGTATGTATGTATAAATGTATTTATATAGCACCAACTATTTCTATTGAGCTAAAAGGATATATCCTTCTCTCAAACTCTTATCTCACTACCTTTAAAGTAGTGGGAGGGTGTAAACAATGTTCAAGAAGATATATAGTAGTACTTGTGTTAGCAGGTTAAACAATGCTTTGAACGCTTCAACACTATACCTATCTAAAGTAGTCAGAATATAAAGAAAGAAGTGAAGGAGCCCCTTCTTGGACTGCACTCAAATAAGATAAAGTGTATATTTTAATAAATAAAATGTAACTTTTACTAAGTGAAAATATAAAAATAAGTAGTGATGTAGAGCACAACAATTATATACAGGAGGAGCACTGATGTATTCTGTGCTTCAATTGCAGGTATAGGGAAAGATATCTTGATAGATTGTTCCCCATTACCATTGAAACCCTTATATTGTACAGGGTCAAATAAAGACTAATGGTAGTTTATATAGTGGTAATTAAGTTGTTAGTAATACAGTTAATAACCACAGTAGTATCTAGAATAATGAGAGATTCTGCTTGACTAGTACTGAGTCACTTTATTAGCTGAATGGAAGCAGTTAAGATTTAACTGTGATAAGCAGAGTATTGACTACTGTATGTAGTTAGTTATAACTGAAAGGGTTAATGTCCACTCTGTCTTAGTCTCAAAAGCATTTATAGCAGATTGTGTTGGTAGGTTACTTACAGACACCTTGACTCTGTAAGGGAGTTACTTTAACTGTTATTCCAAAAGAGGAAAGAAAGAACTGTGCACAAACAAATAACTGATACAACTCAAGCTATTCTTTCCCTGCAGCTGGGTTTGGATCTCTCACCCAGAGGGAAAACAGGCAGACATTCAAAGAACAAACCTATAGTGTTTGGGAAGGAGAAGGAGAAGGCTAAAGGCTAAAGGAGAAGAAAGAAAACCATAGTGTAGTATGTCTTATTGTAAATAAATTCTTGCTAAGGTGGTTCACACTTACAGAAATAACTTCTTAGTCAGGCAGAGAGGGAGAATTTCAGAAGTCCCATCTAAGGGTTCCTATCCACTCAGTCAGGAGTCGTAGAGGGAGCCTAATGTAGTAGTTGCGGGGCTGTGTTCTCTTCCAATGGGTATCAGCTCAGGAATGGAGATATAGGAAGACAGCAAGCGAAAGTACCATAGCATAACGTATACAATCTTAAAACCATTAAAAAATTCACATTGCACTCACAATAAAACCGAAGGTAATGCGCAATGAGGGAAAACCACAGTTTGTGTAGCAAGATCCAAACTCCGCCCTGCTCTGGTATCGTCAGTGTCCCCCATCTCTCGCGTCCGCCGTCTTGTCTCTCAGAATGGTTTTGTGTCATGTGGAAGGTTGTCTCATCTCGCGAAAGTTCGGCAAACAGAGACAAAATAGGAATATGGGATCCCACACTCCAGGCAAAATTCCTCCACCCTACATGTTTCGCCAAGCTTCGTCAACCCAAACACCCCTGACAAAGGTGAAACAATAAAGTACGCAGCTAATATAGACTAAAAGTGATACATTACACAAATGATGACTGATTAAAAAGCAAAGTGCATACCCAAATACCCAATTTAAGGAGTAGTATAATGCATACAAAACTGTGATAGGCTTGATAGAGCGTCTGCAGCTGTAACAAGAGAGTGGCTCACACCCTCAGCACTAGAGAATAAAAAACAAAAGAAAACAGCGCAAAAACGCACATAGTGAAGTACATAAGGATACATTTTTTATATAAAAAAGTCAGTATTCTACGTACATAAAATCAGTATTGTAAAAGCATTGACTGTGATAAACACAGAGGTTACAACCAGTGGAACTGCACACAAATGAAGATCATCGGATCTCGGTGGTATCAGGTGGTCGTCTCAGCTCGTCAGTGGCGGTGGCCTCTCTTATCAGTGGCACTATGGAGCTGTCTCAGAGCGAAAGTACCATAGCATAACCTATACAACCTTAAAACCATAAATAAATGCACATTGGGATCCCTGAAGAAGTAGCATTGCCGCTACGAAACACGTAGGATTGTCACTTTTAATCATTATTTTTCTTAGCCTGTGATCCTTTTGTAGCACACTGTGTGCTTGTATACCGAGTAAGGCGCTTTGCTTACGTGACGCACCGTCGAGGAGCGGTCATGATTAGCAGTGACGTCACTGACCGGTTCACAGCATACCAGGTATCTACTCGGGATGTGTGAGAACCTGTGACACACGGACAATCACTATATGTGGACTTCTTAAACCTGTGGTTATCACCGTGACGTGATTATTACACCAAAGGGAGAGACAATCATCTGAATTTTGGAATAAATCCTGTCAAAAAGAAATCATCCTGATAGAAGGGATGCCCACTCCGAGACAGATCCATAGTGCCACTGATGAGAGAGGCCACAGCCACTGACGAGCTGAGACAACCCCCTGATACCACGAGATCCGATGATCTTCATTTGTGTGCAATGGAAATACAATATAAACCCCAGCGCTTACAATTGCAGTTTACCCCAGTCCAAAGAAATGTCCATAAAGCTTTAAAAGTTATCTTGATGGTTCAAGTGAAAATGATGTGTAATAATCTGCTACTGGCTGGCACTCCAATGATCCTCCTATAGATGGATAGATAAGGGGAAACAGACCATTGCGCAGTAACGAGCACCAGGTTTCAATTCCAAAGTCATTAAAGGTGTCAACTTACAAGAATGATGGTGTTATGTACATTTGAGAGAATCTGTTCTTTGGTCCACGTATTCTCCTGTACTTAAAATATACATATATACAGTAACCTTCTCAGGATCAAAGAGATAAGGAAGTTACTGCATTGTAGATAGCACCAAGAAAGGAAGTACCATTAATACAAATCAGAAAATAAATAAAGATGTTTATTCCATGAGATACATATAAACATACAGCACTGTGTCTGACCATTTTCCTATCTATTGTAAAACCTCAGACATTATTGTATTCTTGGCTTTCTTTCGTATCTAGGATAGGCTAAGTCTATCCCGAGCATATTTGAATTCCCTCACTGTATTAGCCCCTACTATGTCTATTGGTAGGCTATTACTTGGATCTACCACGCTTTCCGTAAGGTGGTACTTCCTCACATTTCCCCTTAGCCTCTAGCTTCAGATAATGACCGCTTTCTTTGGAATATGCTTCCCTCCTGTACTTTGTTCAATCCCTTTTATATAGTTGAAAGTTTCTAACCCACCCTTTCGCTTCTATACAGTACTCTAAGCTGCACTGTAGATTATGCACCATTTTAGTAGCACTTTTTTGCACAATCTCTCATTTATTTATGTCTTTCTGGAAATATGGTCTCCATAATTGAACACAGTACTCTGCGTGAGGTCTCACGAATGATCTATAAAGTGACCTCACAACTTCTCATTTTCTCCTTCTAATACCTCTCTCTATGAGAGGTTGCAGAGCTACAAGAGGCAACTGTTTTGCAACATTTAAGTGGTAAATGCTATATACTCCAAAGTGGCATTTCGGAAAATTTTCAGATGAAAACCCGCCATTGAAGTCAATGGGCGTGTTCAAACAAAACAGGCCTAACACCCGCTTCGGAGTATACTGTATATAATTTACCTATTTTGCTCATTCTAATTATTCATTTAAAGAGATACCCAAGAATGTATTTTTCATTGACATTTGAATCAGACTCTACCACTGTTTAACTTTGCAATCAGGCACCAGAGACACTGCTGATCAGCATATGGTCTCAAAGAAACTTCCATTGACTTCATGTTAACATGACATTAAGACAAAATTATGCAGTATTATTTGACATACTGTATGGTGATGATGATTGTTTGAAGGAAATTAGTTCTTGAGGTGATAGCACCTGAACAAAAGTACATCTGAGTTATTGTGCAATCCTTCTAGGGATTCTATACTTTTTAAAGTTGGGCCCATTTACTGTATATTGGTGTTTTGGTTCTAAAACATGTTCATGTTTTGATTTTGGATTTCTAAAAATGTATGGGAAAAAAATTCAAATTGGCAGGAAATGTTTCAAATATCCTTGCAAAATGTTTGAACGTCAAACTTTTTTGCACCAGTTTGTATGGTTTTTTTTTTACCTTTGCCCAGTTTATAAAGCAAATCAAACAAAACAAAAACAAATATGCTGATAAACCTCTCTGTTTTTGCTTACATTTCCCTTGGATTCATAACTTTGTTCCAAAGTCTTGAGTCTGAAGTTCAAATTTGGAACTCGGTCACAAACCTGCATATCCTTAATACTGTACTTATCTAACATGAAGTGCTAAGGGTGTTTGTACCTGTACGTACTGAGTTTTTGCTGCTTTCAATGATTAAGCAACAATAACAATGATATTCTTAATATGGATCTAAACAAATCATACTTTAGATGCCATTTTGGCAGAACCTGCAGATTTTAATTCCATCTAAGTATTATGGGTAATATGGACTAAGCCGTCGTCTACCATTAGAGGCTTCCTGGCACTGGAAGACACCATACAAATTGCATCCACTCCCCCTTACTATAACTTACTACTGTACTTGTAATGGTGGGGGGGGGGAGGGGGAGGAGGAGAGCCCTGAACTAGTTATGGGAGATATACCCTGTAGATTCTACACTGGTGGCTAGGTATATATCTATACACACATATATGTAGCAATATATATTGCACACTCTTGTGCGTTTTTGTGGGAAATGTTGTGATCACTGCGATTGAATCATATGGAAACTTTGTAATATTCTGTGCTATAACTTGATATTTTGCATTATCAGATTATAAAATAAAGACTGCTACATCTGCATATATATATGAGAATGAGTTGAGGAAGGTGATTTGAGATTTGCCCTTGAGATTTTCATGGAAGGTGGGAGCTATTTGCTTAAAGTAAGCAGAATTTAAGTCAATACAAGCAGAATGTTTATAAAGTATTTCTCTTTAAATGGAATCATTTATCTTGTCAATCAATCCATCAACTTTGAAGTAAAGAAGTCTATGACAGATAAAGTCCACCATTGTTTATTTTAAAAAAATGCATGCAGGTTGTCTGAAATAGTTTTGATTACATTGTGTTCCATCACAGACTTTTCCACTTATTTCAAATTTCTATGTTATGTCCTCAGAGCCAGAGTTGGCTATATTATCAATGTCAATAAATGTAAATTTTTATCTTTAACTACCATTCCATTGCTTCAAAAGCTCTTTGAATTTACATTTGACACAAGGGAAGATGCAACTTAAAAACATTTTTCCAGCTTGGTCCATTAATTTCTACAGAAAATGTACCAACTGCTGAGAATATGACAGTTCTGAACTTTGGTGTTTTCACATGATCTACCCCCTAGGGTAAAGCCAACACCACTTTGACTTACTGAGGTGGAACCCAACCTTATGCAGCTTAATCAGTAACTGAAGCATTGGGGGAAAGGTGCTTTTGTAAAAGGAGAAGTTTTGCATTTAAGAATGAACAGATCTAAAAATCACAATTGTTAAATATACCAATAATCTCTGTTTATAACACCACCAATGGGTATTAAAAGCAAATATTTGTCACAGGGGACTGCTATACTGTCTGAGGAAGGAGTGTATAGTTGTCCTTTTTTTCCAGACATCAAATTCTAGGACTTTCATATCCATAATAGACAGTCAGAATCCTTAGATTTAAAGTAGCACAGTAGCTATACAGCCATACACTTCTGAGAGAGGATACCTGAAGATAAAAATTTCCCTCAATAAATTAAATATGCAAGAAATTAAAATACAGTAAATGCTGCTATAGTAATCTTGTTTTTTTTACTTTGTAAAAGTAGTTGTGTTTCAACTAATTTTTCACGGGAGCTCTCTGATATATTGCAAAATGATGGAGTATATAGAAAAATAGCTTAATTTGAAAGCTTATCACAATGAGATAAAAGAGGATTCCAGAACATTTATGGGCTAATTCAATATGTACCGAAGCAGCCAATCGGGTCGTTTTCGGCTGAAATTCTCCATGGAAGTCAATGGAGAATTTAAGCTAAAAATCTCCTATTTGGCTTTTTCAACACATACTGTATAGAATTGGCCCCTGTCAGGATCCACTGTCTTGGCCATCCCCCTTTGGCACTAACACATCGCTGTGGTACTACAGTACTTTGCCTCAACCAAGATGGCTGTGATTCATGAATACATTGCCACTATTAAAATTGTCGACAACAGCAAAGTGGCCTCTACTTGTCCTCACGCAAGATAGCCGAAATAGCCTCATGCGCCCCTATCCAAGATGGAAACTGTAATTGATTACACTTGAGCTAGGCCTTTATAGTCAGTTGCTGTCAGCCAGTGCCCGAGCAAGGATTCTGATCCCCTGTGCTACTGGACCCTGGCTGGTTTCCTGCTTTGTACTTAGCCTGCCCAAAACCTTTACCTGGACTTGGATTCTGCTTGCATTTTTTTGGCCCTGATCTGGGACCGTGGCCCGACTACACTGCTACAACCTGCCCTGACTTTGGAACTATGACCCTGACTTTGCTGCTGCACCTTTCCCCGACCTTGGCTTGTGACCCAGACTTGTATCCTTGTCAGGATTCACGGTCAGCAGTCAGTCTCCATATCCTGCCTCAGCCCTGTGGGTTGACTTCCTGATATGAGTCGAGCATCGTCACAGACTCTAAGTGTATAACTGCCAAACAGTGTCATAGAGTAGGTAGGGTGATGTTTAAGAAACTGCAACATGTCTAGAGAACTTGTATTTGACTTCTAGATGCTCTCTTGAGTCTTTTTGTCTTTACTATACTTTTGCTTAATGAAGATTTTTCTACTTTTTTACCCACCATTGTATTGTATTGGATACATTAAAAAAACGTAATTTTCACAGTGGATTCAAAGTCGTCAAATCGATTCAAATCAATAGCATTTATAACTGGATAGGTGTGTGCTTCTCTGCATCAAAGCTTGAATAATCCTAAACTATGTGCTGGTAATGAGTGATAACATTTTTGGTTTTGGAAGAAATAAATCATGTGATGTTATGATAATTTTATGTTTGAATAACCTGCTTCCTCCTCTAACTCCACTTGGCCAAATACCTAGGTCCCTGTCCATACAATGTATAACATCTGGGTCAATGATTCTGTAGGGTCTCTCCTTCATTGACATCATATTTATTATTTTGGGTGAACTTTCTTATAATAGATGTGTGCCGAGGTATGCTAATGGAAACCGATTTTGGTTAAATTATAACCTGGTTTTACTGAGCCTGTTCCTTTAAACATCATGGAAAAAAACATAAATAAACACCTACTCCATTTTGGAGAAGAAATAAACAGTATATGCCATAACTATCTGTAGCTGGCTGGATAAGCCAGTTACCAGTTCCAAAAACATATAGTGTATTTCTCAGGGAGCGATATAAGAAAGTCTTATCTGGTTACTCAGCTGCAAGCTTTGCAGTCCAGCTGCTACCAGGAATATCAGTCTGGTCTTTCATCTGTCAGCACTATTATGTGCAAAGGAAATCTTTGCATCCAGGCATAGAGGTCTTGTCCCCTTGTGTCTTGTTGTCAACACACAGTCCTCCTGTGTTCGCAAGACTCTCTCCTCATGTCAGTACCATTGTGTGCTAAGGAAAAATCTCTCTTTGTTTTCCACACAAGGCTTTTTCTAGAGTTCTAATTAGCCAGCTGGAGTCTGGTTAATTGCCTTGGTGCAATTAACCAGCTCCCTGCTGGATGTAGAGGCAGTTTTTCTTAAACAGGGATATGTCCCTGCTACACTTCTCAAGTCCCAGCTGCATTTATCCTGGACTCAAACAGTGCTCACACAAGCACAGATATTTTCCCAAATGTGATTTTTCTTGGCCATTCTCATAATTAATGTTAGGTTTCCACAGAGATTGCTCTAGTTATCAAGCACCTTATTCATCATATTTTCAGGTATACCACCCCCCCCCCCCCCCCATGTATCTTCAACACCAGATGGAGGGTCTGAGCCTATGCAGTCAGATTATCTCCCCTCCCTCTCTGCACGAACACTCCACCCACTCCCCTGAACCTCCTCCAAACCCATCTCTTTCTTTATTGACCCTCATGGGTTCCTATATATCTACACTCCCTTGAATAACTGGGACCATTCTGACCTCCTCAGTTCTCATCCTAACCTCCACACCTCTTACCATCACCACTCCTCTCACTGTCATAACCTTTCTCACTGCCACTCACCACTCTCACTCCTCACACCTCTTCTTCTCATACCACCTACACTCATCTCACCATAACCACTCCTTTCACCACCATCTCCTCAAACCACATCCACTCCTCTCACGACCACAACTCCCAGCACTCCTCTTGCACACACTCCCATTCCTCCTC
Organism: Ascaphus truei; assembly: GCF_040206685.1. Classification (NCBI taxonomy): domain Eukaryota; kingdom Metazoa; phylum Chordata; class Amphibia; order Anura; family Ascaphidae; genus Ascaphus; species Ascaphus truei. Next base: position 376,952,789 of record NC_134483.1, read on the forward strand.
TCAGCCACACTCCTTCCCTCTTTCATCACACATAAAACAGAGACAATACTTGAAAAAAAGACAGAAACTCACTAAAACCAAACATACATAGATATCAACACACCTACAACAATCTCTTACTCCAGCAAAAGCAATAATGTTAAACCAAAGTTAAACCACTCAAAAATAAATCTGCACCGACTCTAATCTCCCTCTAAACTCCTAGACCCAGTTTGTCTTCTCCCTTTCTCCCAACAGCACTGACACATGCTGCCTAAAATGGCTTTTTAATATAGTGTTGCTGAAGAGTGATCTCATGATGTTATGGTAATTCCACTTCAAAGTATAACAAAGTCAAACTCACGTGGATTGGATGTTTAATTGCATGAAATTTAATATTTAAATTGATGGGATTTTACAGATGTGAAAAGTCTTATAGAATACATACAGCGAGATTACATATTTTTTCTGCTACTTATTGCTTGGTCATATCCCGTGACTTGACAAGAAGAATCTCACTGCTACATAGTATACAGTATGCATCTCTGTCAAAAGAACTGATTCTTTCTCACAAAGCAACATCCAAAACAGCTGGAAAGCCTAATTAGATAAATAGAAGTTCCTTGATATTTGTCAATCTCTACAATCCCTTAAAGTGCCAAATTAATCAGTGACAGAGATGCACTGTTTATACTAGTAGAAATATTGTTACTTCTGTAAGTGTTTACTAAGGAAAACTTTAAATTGTTTTGTTTGGTAAAAATAGTTTCATTAATGTTATTCAGTAGCTAAAACTTGTCGTGGTACATGGAAGCACCTTTTCTGTTTAAACACATGGAAGACATACTCAACTTGACAAATAATTGAAAAAGTGAAGTAAACAAGCAAGACAGACAATTTGAGATTGGCCCTAAGGGGCCTATTCTATAAGCCTTCATAAAAAAAATCGCTGGCCCGTTTTCACCGCCAGTTTTGCTATCATGGTATTCAGAAAGCCTCGATTACCTGTGATAGCAACATTTCCAAAACGGGCGAGTAGCCGGTGACATGATGATCTCTCTCAAAAGACCAAATCCGGCGATTTGTTTTAGCTGCAGAGAGAGCTGCACAGAGAGAGCCTCCTGTCCCTCGCCAGAGATTGATGTGTTTTTAATATTAATTTTAATACAAGTGTAGATGAGCAGGGGGTCTCCGGAGCAGCATTGATTTGAGGTCCGGAAAGACCCTGGTTCCCGAGATACAGGCCTCATTATCTCCTATGCATTTTATTCCCATGGTCACGTGACTTGAGACATTTAAATGCATAGGAGATTCCTGCACCCCATAACGGGGCCTGTATCTCTGGAAGCAGGTGGTCCCTGGACCTTTAAGCAATGTGGTTCTGCTCGAGACCCCCTGCTCATCTACAATAGTATTAAAATGTATACTAAAACAGCTGCATTACCTTAGCGTGAAGTGGTTAACCACCAGTGCACCATTTATTGTGGGTAGCGGGGTGGGTGAAGGTGGTATTTGGCCTTGGTGCACGTTTTGGTCTTGCAGGGGCATTGTGGGTGGAGTTAGCCCATTCATTACCCTAGTAGTTAATACCGATAAGGTAAAGAAGTGGTAAAGCCCTCTCGCTACCACCCAGTATGTCTAAACATGCATCCTTGGGGCTATTACCCCCTTCACCCAATTCCTCTACCCACAATAAATAATAATAATACACACAACAACACTACTACATACCTCCTCTACCCCCAATACCACTCCAACCACCCAACACATACAGTACAGTAATGGGCAAAATTACTATTATCCAGCAATGGATATTAGTGTATTTGCCCATTGTAAAGCAAATATTTGCCAGCCAGCATTAGTAAAGTAAATCAAACTTTCTACTTACCCATGCCACCATGGAGGGCATCCTCATCAGCATACTGCAGGTCCATGTCCTTCGTTGCAAGAAAGAGTACATAAAAAATACAATCTACTGGCCCCTAACCCCTTAACCACCTTTGCGATTAATAACCGCTATAATAATTAAGGGGTTAACCACCCACCCTGGAACCACTATACCCACCCTGTACCCATTGATTGGCACAGTGGTATATCATACCCATATAATATGGGCATGATTAGCCACTCTATCACTCAATGGTAAACCTAATAAAAATAATGGAGTCCAAAAATACACAATAATCAAATAAATACACAAGCACCTAAAACACCCCAACAATAAAAGAACTAAAAAGTCTCAACTACTGTACACACCAATTACATTAATCTGTCACTAAAACAGCTACAAAATTCCAATTATGTTATTCCAAAACATAAGAATACAAATAAATATACATCTATCCAATCAATTAAATAAATAAAACCACTAGCCAACTAAACAAATAATTAAACATTCTAACATAACCTGAAATGTACTAAAAACAAGTCATCCAAGTTCCAAACAATTGAATTCAAATAATAAAAACAAATAGAAAAAATGACAATCAATAGTAAACAAGCATTTGCCAAAAAAATGCATTGCCTGTCACTGTATTTATCTGTGTCACAGATTAATACATTATCAGTCAATGGGCAAGCAAATACATAAAAATAAATAAATACAGTAAAAAAAACCTGAAGCAATAACAATTTCATACATTCAATATTTTACTTACCTTTAGAAGTCTTCACCCTCCGAATCCCAGCATATCTGCAAACTCGTGAACAGCGACGTTATTACCCGCAATCCAAAGCCATGAATGCATGAATTTGATTAGTTTTTTTTCAGGTTATTTTTATTATATTAATTTATTTTTCTGTATTTGCTTGCCTGTTGACTGATATGTATTAATCTGTGCCACAGATAAATACAGTCAGGCAATGGATTTTTTTGGCAAATGCTTGTTTATTATTGATTGTTATTTTTTCTATTGTTTGAATTCAATTGTTTGGAACTTGGGTGGCTTGTTTTTAGTACAGTTCAGAATTGGTTAGCGTTTTTAATTAATTATTTTGTTGGCTAGTGGTTTAAATTAATTATTTGTTTACTTGGCTAGTGGTTTTATTTAATTGATTTGTTGGCTACTGGTTAAAATTAATTATTTGTTTTGTTGGCTACTGGTTTTATTTCTTTTATTGATTGGTTGGATAGATGGATAGATGTTTATTTATTTGTATTCTTATGTTTTGGAATAACATAATTGGAATTATTTTGCTGTTTTAGTGATAGATTAATGTAATTGATGTGTAGTTGAGGCTTTTTAGTTCTTTTATTGTTGGGGTGTTTTAGGTGCTTGTGTATTTCTTTGAATATTGTGTATTTTTGGCCTTAATTATTTTTATTAGGTTCACCATTGAGTGATATAGTAGCTTATCATGCCCATATTATATGGGTATGAAATACCACTGTGCCAATAAATTTATACAGGGTGGGTATAGTGGTTCCGGGGTGGGTGGTTTGGCCTCCTGGGTGGGTAGTGGGGGACAGGGGTTAACCCCTTAATTGCTATAGCGGTTATTAACCGCTAAGGTGATTAAGGGGTTAGGGGCCAGTAGATTGTATTTTTTCTTGTATTCTTTCTGGCATAGGAGAACATGGACCTGGAGTATGCTGACGAGGACACCCTTCATTATGGTATGGGTAAATTGGACGTTTTAGTTACTTTACTAATGCTGGCTATCTAATGTTTGATTTTATAATGTGCAAATACACTATCTATATCTGGATAATAGTAATTTTGTCCATTACTGTACATGTTGGGGGAGGGGGTATGGGGTTGTTGGAGGTAGAGGAGGTCGGTAGTAGGGTTTTAAAATATTTATTGTGAGTAGTGAGGATAGGTGAAGGTGGCATTTGGCACTTGGTGGGTGTTTATACCACCTACCGGGTGGGTAGTGGAAGGGGTTAACCCCTACATTACCTTAGTGCTATTAACTGCTAAGGTAATTAAGGGGTTAACTCCACCTGCAACGCCCCCGCAATGCCTAAACACCCACCAAGGCAAATACCACCTTCACCCACCACTCTACCCACAATAAACATGGCAGTGGTAGTTAACCCCCTTTATTGCCTTAGCAGTTAGCCGCTAAGGTAATGAAGTTAATTGTAAATGCATTTTTATTGCATGGGATTCTTACCGGGGGCTTCTTGTGCTGATATTAATGGGTATCAGCTCTGGAGACTCTCTACATTAATCTTATGCAGGAAAAATGCATTTTCTTTTGTAAATCCTCTCTCGTAGCCTCTCGGTAGCTTCTCACCAGCCTCACGCCAACTTTTCCTGGCATTAAGGATTTTGGGAGAAACTCTCCATTCTAGAGCCGCGATTAGCCTCGATAAGCTAATCGACGCTACTAGAATTGCACGAGTTTCAGAATCTGCCGATAAGTGGCTTATCGCCACTCACCCAGCGATCTTTTTTTGATGTCTGAAAATTTGGGCGATTTATGCCTTTATTGCCCACTTATCGAGGCTTACTGAATAGCAGTAGGCATTTTGGCCGATAAGTGCTCCATAAGTGGCTTATCAAGGTTTATAGAATAGGCCCCTAAGTCTTAATGACAACAGTAAGAACTTCAAAAAGGTAGCGTTGCGTAGCTACAGGTTAGTACAAGAACTGTGAAAATACATAAATGATATCTTATTTATTGATTTGCTTTATATACAGTAATAATATATTCTGCAGGAATAAATTGAACACTATGACCTTTAAAAGCTTATGTGACTGATAAATCAAAATTGCCCTGTGTAATGATATTTTATATTTTGTCTATGTTATTGGTCACACCATGTTGCTTATAGCAGCCATGTGCAATCTTCCCTGCTGTCTGCTTCTCACTCTGCTCACGCCCTCCCCCTACCTTATCTTGTGTCTGGCTCTCGGCGTCAAATGATGCCATGGGTCACGTGATGCCACGTTGCCATGGCGATGCGTTGCCGAAGACAAGGTAAGTGAAGTTGCAGAGGCCTCATGCGATCCACCGGAATTAATTTAAATGCCTTGGTGGGAGAGTGTGGGGCCTCTGTAACTGCCGCACCCCCCTGAAAAATCTTGTGCTCTTCCCCCGCAGGTTGCGCACCCCTGGCTTATAGTACCCCTTGGCACTTTGTTTCTGAAGCTGAAATCATATAGTACAGTATGTTGAGATTTTACATTACACACAAAATAGTAATCTATTTGTAGGGAGCAGTGAACCACAGATAATGCTGTTGAAAACAGAGACATCTATTGGTTATAGAATGTAAAAAGATAAATTCACTATGTATTTTGTTCTTTCATCGGCTCATATAAAATGTTTGACTGTCATTGTTTTAAAAAGCTCATATATTATTAAAAGTCCAAACCAGTACTATATGTTAAATATAATTATTTTGTTTACAGTGTTCACATTTTTTTTAAGCAAGTCAGAAACAAACGAACACTAAAACACTATTACTTAGAAAGGCTTTATATCTAATATTTTATCAAATTAGTTGTTGATCATTATGTTGAAGAATGTGTGGTTCAGCTTAAATCATATTTAAGGGATACCAAACACGTCTTGAATATTCCAAATGGTATGATGTGGGAAACAGAATACTTTATGGTCTCATGCATGATGCAGGTGGCAGAGGGGTAGAATACTTCCTGAGAAAAGATACAAATTTAAGATCAGAACAAATTTAGTTTCTTATTGAAGGAATTAGGTTCATATTGGAACTTAATTTTTTCTGGTACAATATTCAATTTTTCCTACAGATATGTGTGGTATTGCGATGGGCACCAGGTTTGGTCCAAATGATGTGAATTTATTTATGGGGTAATGGGAAGATGAGTATATTTGGGGGTCACGTCACATGAGTTTGGAGCAAACCTACTGCTCTTGAATCGCTACATAGATTACATATTTTTGGGTCTGGAGGGGGGACTAAAAGTTCTCTATTGCTTTTCCTATCATATCTGAACATCAATTATCTCTACCTGTAGTAGGGAAAATTTGGAATTTTTAGATTTAAACATTTGTGGGAGAAGACCAAAAGACCAATTCAAAAATGTTTTTTTTTTTTTAAAGTGGACACAAATTATTATCCTATGGGCAGATAACCATTGTAATAGTAGATGGATAAGCAATATCAATACAGGTCAATTAAGAAGACTAAACGTTTACTGTAGCATGTACATTGACTTTCGGACACAGGCAGAAGTCTGAAAAGGAAATTCTCAGAAAGGAAGTATAATGCACAATTGGTGGAAAATGCATACTTAATGGCAAATAGTTTAAATATGGAGGATACAATTGAATTATCTACCAAAAAAAACTAATACAAGGAATTTGAGTAAAGGGTCAATGGAAGATTTTATAACATTCATTACAGAATACAACAGTGCCCCGGGCAATATTAATCACATTTTGAGGAAGCATTAGAACGTTTTATTAAATGATCCAATTTGAAAACCCATTTTAATTCCATTTCCTAAAGTAGTTTTTAAGAGAGCACCCAATTTTAAACAAATTCTGTCACCTACAGTCTCTAAACATCCACCCACTGATAAAGCCCCTGGCCATTGGTTAAGTATAGATGCAGGATTTTATAAATGCAGAAGTTGTACTCAATGTAGATATGGGAGTGTAGAGAAAGTTAACTGTATATCTAACTCCACTCAAATGTTTATGGTTAAAAAATGTATAACATGTAGAAGTAAATTTGCTATTTATATGAGTCCTAGAGCAGGTTAGGAACATTAGGAAGGGCTTAAAGACACATAGCATGTCAAGACATGTTAAAGTAGTGCATAAACAAAATCCAGAGGGACTGGAATATATGGGTATAGATGTCACAAATAAGAATTGGAGAGGAGGTGATAGACTTAAGAGTCTATCACAAAAAGAGACACAGTGGATTTATAAAATGAAAACCCTAAGTCCATTAGTCTTAATATAGACATAGGTTTAGGGTGTTTTTTACAAAAACTTTTAATAATATTTTATATTATTTTACAGTAATATGTAATATGCCTCCCTTGCCAAAACAATAACACATGTTCTTACTAGTGTGAGGGAAGAGGACTCTGAGGAGTGTCATTCTCAATCTAGCCTGCCTTCATCCTCTGGGTGTGAATGGACACATGCAGGACTGTGTGTGAGGTAAGGGTCAGGGACCAGAACAAATACACATTTCTCATCAACATAGACAAGAGTTAAATACTGAATGGGCTCTAGCTCTTCTATTTCAAGACTTTGAGTAGGTGGAGCGAGATGTGATGGCTCAGGGAGGGATTTTGGCAGAGATAGAGGAGTTAGATGATGATACGGATAATGATGATAAATGTGGCATTGTCAGTGTGTTGTGCACTATATCTATATATATATATATCGTAGTATGCACACATTGTATACTATTTATATACCCAATACCAATAATAGTAGACTGAGTGGTCAGGTTGTGGTATATTATCTGCCCCTGTATCTCTCTCTGCCCCTCTGCTCTGTGTTTCTCCATGTTTCAATTTAGCCCCTCCTTTTTCTTGCTGTCACTGACTCAGAATGGCAGCAGGGTAGAAAGATGAGGCTTTTTAGGGATGGAAAAGCTACAAGATTCATTCCTGAACAGGAATCCCAAACAAGGTTTGGTTCCAGGAAATGTCACAGGATTCAATTTTGGGGAATACTGAGCCAGGTAAATTGGGGGTTCAGATTCAAGAGATCCTTAACAACCAATCCTTACTTCAAATATAAAAGACACCATAACACTAAAGTATGCTAAATAGGTTTCTTCAACAAGGCTCCCATTTAAAAATGGTTAGGGAAATGTTTGTGTAAAATGAGGACATACAAGGGAAGATACAGTATATAAAAGTGGTCTTGGAGGAAAACTGATGCAAATTGGTAGGGGGTGGGGAGGTTCTCTTGTTAATATACATTATCGAGGCACTTTGATCCAAATTTGATCCTGTTTACAGATTAGGGATGATTTACTAGATGGTTACGCATTATACTGTATTCGGATGTATACATAACTGCATAATTTGATGACCTTTTTCCAGTGACAACAATATTTGAAATGCTTTAGTAGCATACATTTTCCTTGCGTCAAATGAAAGACATGTGTTTACATAATACTCGTGGAAGCAGAAATAGTGTATGGTGTCAAAACAAACATTTAAACATGAATCACACTATTTTCCTTCCTCAGTCTTATATGTTATTAGACAAATCCTTCTCCAGCATCAACAAAGGGAAGAAGGGAACGAGAAAGAGAAAGGGGGGAGAGACTGATCCATGGACATCCATGAGCCAAAGGAACTACCTGATCTGAGGCGGATTTAAATTCTCAAAAGAAATGTTCCCATTTCTTGACTGGATGTTGTATATATATTTTGTTGTATATGTCTATATATATGTTTTTTTAAGGATTTGAATGTGGTCAGTTCATGATGCACTTAAATAAGCGGCCCATACTTTCAGTATACACAACTTGTGAGAATTGCCTGTCACACGCTAAAACCAGTTGGGCATTTCTACAAGGGAAAAAAATAAATAAAAAAGGACAGCACACAACTCTCATAGTGAAGTATATTAATAAAATTGTAATTTGTACAAAAAGGTAAATATCGCACGTACAACAAAATAAACAAAATCAGGCTTATCATAAAGAACGGGTCGGGACTCTTCAGAAATCCATGGAGCAACCCTCACATAGCAGTACCCGATCAGATGGTTCCTGACAATCAAAGGTAAGGTCCGCGTGCACTGGATCACTGAACGGCAGCCAAATGTTGAAGAAATAAGTGGTAGTGAGATTGCCTCATTCCCGATTCATAGTGAGTTGGGAAACCATGGTGATATGATCACACACCGGGACCATTGAGTCACTCTCTCGTCAGCTTGTGCTGAGTTGCAGGATGTTGATGTTACCGCCTAAAGCAGAGATGCGCAAACGTGGGTGGGGTGCGATCCCAGAGGTCTCCATGGTGACGGGATCAAATGACGCTGCGGGGTCATGTGACATGACGCTATATGACCTGGCGGCGTCATGGCAACATGGTGTTAAATTACACAGCAGGGTCATGTGACGTGACATCTCATGACCCCGTGGCTTCATTTGATGGATGCTGCATTAAAGGTGAGGGGGGGTGCGACCCAGGGGTAGAGCAGCGCATAAAGTTTGCGCACCCCTTGCCTAAAGGACCCGCATATTTCAAAAGAAGTCTCAAAGTCCTGGTGTGTGAAAACAGAAACTTCCAAAACCTTACAGTACATTCTAAAACCTTTAAGATTAAAAAAAAAATTCAAAACAAAAAAAAAAAAACTGCCTGTTGGAAAAACTAGATCTAGAAATGATTTAGAACCAAAACCACATACAAAGCCAAAACGCAGAAATGTTTACAATCAAAACCAAACACAAGTTAAAGTGCCAACCCTCAGTGGCTTATTATTTATCTGCCGAAGTAGCCGACAGGGCCATTTTCGGACTAAATTCCTAATTTAAATCAAAACAGCCCAATCGGCTGTTTCTGCGGATCTACCTAAGGGGGTGGGTCCTCAGAGCTCCATAAAATCTGGGGAACTTACATGCCGTTACCTTAATAAGTAACGTCTGTTATTTTTCCTCAGTTTAACAGAAAGCTAAGGATTGCAAAACAACAGCCATTCAGCAAACTAACATCATTACGTTAGCTGTATTAACAGGGATTTTTGTTTCGCAGAGACGCGTTAATCAAATCCACTGCATAGGTCATTGGCAAAACTATAGCATGAGTTCAAATTAACGCACATGTGGTACCGACAGTTGTGTCACAAAAAAGAGAAGATCATTTTGTGTACAGTACAGTTTTATAGTTAATTTTCCTGTTTACATAGTTTGTTGTTATTTTACCAGTTAATTTGTTCTTAATTTCTTTCTCACACACTGTGAATTAACTGTGTGTGATACAGAAGTTGTGAATAAAACATTTTATCTTGGTAATTATTATTATAATATGGATAAACATTATTGTGCAACCATACTTAATACAGTCAAGATTATATACCATATTAGGCAAGACAAACATATTCTACATTCACTTTAATCACTAAAAACCATAGTATAGTTTATTACACGAACTTCATGGCAGATTATATGATGCATCTCTTGATGTGTTTCAGACAATTATATGATCCATGATATACAGTATATCTTTGTATGACGCATGTAAGGAAAGGGTTAAATCCTATACACAATCATTTTGGTCCCACTTCAGACATGTCCTTTTTGCTTGTAGGCTATTCCCAGAAATAACGCTATGATAATCATGGTCTGGAGCCGGGGTGCGCAAACTGTGGGGGATTTTTTTGGGGGGACGCGGCGGTTACAGAGGCCCCACTCTCTTCCCCAAGGCATTTAAATTAAAGGCCGGGGGACAGCACAAGGCCTCTTTAACTACTTACCTTTATTCAGATGGCATTGGCGATGCTTTGCGATGGTAACGCGGTGTCATTTGACACCGGAGGGTCACGAGACATGACATCACATCATCTGCCATGGCGATACGGTGTTAAATGACACCACGAGTCATGTGATGTGACATCACATGACACCGCAGTATCAATTGACGCTTGATACAAGGTAAGGGAAGGCGTAAGCAGTGGGGAAGAGCTGGCATGGGGACGCAGGGCAAACAGTTTGTGCACCCTTGGACTGGAGGATGTGAGTAACGACAGGTTTTGATGTGGTCTAATTATTGTAACGTTATTTTCATGCGTTAACATTAATGGAGATTTGTGGGTATGCAATGTTAGGGTATCGGCTCATTAGCATATTATTTGCATATGAGTAAGCCAAACATCTGTTAAAATTTAGCGACCCAATATTTCTCTGGTTAACACGAAGGCATCGTAATGATAATAACCTTTGTGGAAATGAGTTACGACTATCGATATGCTAACTGGGGGTAACATCACGATAAAACATTTAACTGACCCCTGAGGATCTAGACCTATGACTGACTTCAGCTGTTTGACTTTGAAGACACCTCAGGGTCGGGGCTGCTTGTTTCTCTGAAAATAAGAAGTTGATACCTCACTCAAATAAAGGGTTTGATAACTACATATACCCATAAATCTTTATGGCTCCCAAAAGTAATTAATGTGAAAAATAAACAATATGTTTATATTTACTAATTGTGGACTTATTTAGCAAAACTGGACAAATATTCCGAAAACAGTTTTTAATGTTTATCCTTGAAATGATTTAAAATAAGATATAAATAAATCTTGCTAAAAAATACTTCTTCTGCCACGAAATACATCATATTTGATTTGAGTTCAGTACATTTTTGTAAACAAATTTCTTTGGCAAGTAGAACTGTTTTAGTTATTGCTTCTGCGCATATATATATACTGTATATAGATAGATAGACAGACAGATAGACAAATAGACAGACAGACAGACAGACAGAGATAGATAGATAGATAGATAGATGATAGATGATAGATAGATAGATAGATAGATAGATAGATAGATAGATAGATAGATAGATAGATGTAGAGGTATTGGTACCACGTTAGCTGAGTTTTAATAATCAAAAATGAATAGACTATACCGTTTGGTGGCTAACGA